>NC_134020.1:10199250-10399250 GCF_040712315.1 Castanea sativa
GGAAAAATACATTTTTCCCCCAATAGGAAGGTAGTGTTGGACAAATACAATTCTGCTCATGATACATAATTGTCCTTTACAATTGACAAAAAAAAAGGCACCCTAATATTCATGGTAACCAAACACAAAGAGGGCAAAAACCCCAAAAAAACAAGACAATAAAAAGAGAGGATATGAAGGTTGATGCTTCTCTAAATAGTTAGTACTTAGCACACAACAGGGATGCTATAATCATCCCTTCTTTCTAGTGAAGCTTCGCCGTTCAGCCTCTCTCTCTGCAACCAGAACACAGAACTCTAAACCAAGCACCTCATGTCATGTATGTCAAGATTCAGAGAGCTACTCAAGTTCACGGTATCCATGATCACTTCGATGGTTATATTGAGGCCTAAAATAGATAATACCCAGACAGCATTTGCAATCCTACATATGCTCTTCAAGACTAATGGAATTTTTATTAGATTTAATATTCTATTGCTCAAGTTTGCTCGCTTGATCCTCTACCATATCATCTTTGGCTTCAACATATTCACCAACCCAAATGAATCCATTACATCCGAGTATTAAGTCAACTCTGTACTGTTCTAGACGGTGGAAATGCTGCTTGTGGTTCCTCACTAGATAAGGAAGAACTGTGAGCAAATTGACCCCTCTCAAACTGTCATGAAAAAATTACGATCATTAACAGATAAAAGGCTATGAAACTGAACCAACCACAGACACAACAACGAAAAAGATGCCAGAAGGAGTTATTTGGCTTGATCAATGGAAAAAAAAAATACTGCTAGAGAACCTTTAGCTGCTTCAATTCATCTTGTGAGTAAATTGATGGGTCGCACACCTAGAGTTGCTCTAGAAGCAAAAACTCTAGCTCCAGAAATAAGAGTGAGGGATGGAATGCCGAATGCACTTGCTTTTTAAAATTTAGGAAACTGTATCTTATATTTAAACAAAATCTTTATTTCCTTGCACTACAAATTTCAACTATTAAGAAATTTAATAGATTGAACCTATCCCGAACTTTTTTTTGAGTTCCAACCGCTCTTGCTTCTTCTATGTAAAACAAGCTAGTTAAACAATTATTTCCTTCTTCACGTTCTACGTCTGAATGTAGAAGTTTATAAATTATGAAGAAGACAAACCTTGCCATACTTCTGACTTCTTGCTTGGAGTTGTAAGCCATCATACTGGATTCCATGGACTACTGCCTGGGAAAAGAAGTAAAATTGGTCAAAAAAGATTGATCATTAATTCATGCTTGCTGGAATAGGTCAATGATGAGAAGTGTGTAAGACATACATAAGCAGTTATAGAATAATTGAATTGTAGATGGATTCGGAACATCCTCTAAGTTGTTCTTTGAAGCACACATTAACTAACACCTTCTGAATTACATCATTAGATAGCATCTTCTAATGCCATTAGAAAACATCAAACATAGGATTGTTTACCTGGTGAGCATTGTTAACAGGGATATGAAATGTGCTATTAGAAGATGAGCTAACAATATATTTTATTAATTTTTTAAGCATAGGAAACAAAATATAAATACATCATATTAATACAAATCAAAGTGTTTGATATGATTAAGAGGAAATTTAGCTGAATGTAACTGACAAAGCATTCAGCGGAAGAAATCACAAACAATCGAGTGGTGACTATTCTACCTATATTTGGAAATGTAGCAAAGCAGTAATCCAATTCAAAAGCAAATTATTGACTAACAATAATTTAAGCTTAACCTAGTGCAAACTAGTTTGATATGACTGGTGCATTCATTCCTTCCTTCCTCTCAGATGCACATATTACTTGACATATAAAAGCCACTGGCACAGAAGAATAGGTATCTAACCATGCATAACAGATGCGCTCCAAGGATTTCTGAACTTGTGGTTCTTGGAAGAAAGAGACATCATGTACAGTGCGTGGACAATCAACGGCAATCTAACAAGAATGTCATTAGCAATTCATCAAAAATTGGGCAGAAGAGATTTATAATAATCGAGATAAGAATTCAATAGACACTAAAATACCTGGCGAAGCATATTGATCTCGTCATCTGATCTTTCTGTATCTGGAATGTCATAATAATGAGAAACACAGTCAAGATACTCAAGGCGCTTCCTTCTTAAAATTCCCTCCTTTCTATCTGAATTAGGTGGTGCATATCCCTGTTGTCAGTTCATTTTCAATTTCAAACAAGCAACAAAATTTATTTCAATAGGAAAATTCAGGGGACAAGCCAGATTAGCTTAGCCTCTGATCTCAGATGTGATTGTCCATCCAATGCATGCACTACGAATGAGACTTTTTGTTCCAAGCAATAATTACATGTCAACTTAAACCACATGGATTAAAAAAAGGAACAAAAACACATGTAAAGCTTGTGGATTTGAGTTAGTAATTTCTTCCAACTCAAGACTCAGCCCCATTAGATTAGGTTGGCCTCTGAACTTAAATGTGATGGTCCATCCAATAAATGCACTACAAAGAGCCTTTTTGTGATATAAGACATCTAAAACCACATTGGGTAAAAGGGAGAACAAGCAAATACATAAAGCCTGTGAAATCAGGTGGGTAATTTTTTCCTACTCAAGATTCAGTCCCACATAGACAAATAGAAAAAAAGGCAACACATGCTAAAAGTAAAAAAGGTAAACAATAAATCTAAAACATTCCAAATCTCACAATGTTTCCCCAATGTCACTCTTAAATGTGTCCACCAGTGTTTGCGTTAATGTGTTTATCAAGCTCACTGTCTCTTAAAAACTTTACTTAAGAAAGTAAATACCTAGCAGAAAAAAGAAAGTTCTTATAATGAATTATAGGGTAAAATACTATTTAACTCACTGAACTTTATCAAAAGTTTGTTTTAGGTCCCTAAACTTTAAAAACTTCTTTTGGTAAAGTTTAGGGACCAAGATAGTATTTTACCCTAGATTATATAACAACAACAAAGCCTTAGTCCCAAAACTATGGAGTGAGTTATTTGTGGTCAACAGACTAATCGGGATTCTTTACATGTATTCTTTTATGCCATTCTATCCAGTCAAAAATCATACTCTCAGTTGGAGCCATAATTAACAGGTCCTTTTTTACTACTACTAGCGGAAAGTTCTTCAAATAAATGATCTTCAACAAAATTAGATAAGGACAGAAGCATGATCAACAAAAGGTACCATCACATAAGAAATAAAGGAGCATTTACTAGCCAGATTATAAATTTATAAGGCAAAAACACCTACCACAAAAAAAAAAAACTTGATAAGGCAAAAGCAAGATCTAAACTTCTGTAACATAAGAACGAAGGGAGCATTTAATAGCCAATATTACCCTTTGTAAATTGTCATCTATGTAGCACTAACATAGATGACAATTTGAAAGCTTTCCACTGAAACCAATATCTCTAATTGTACACCAAGAAATATTTGATTATAAGTCCGACTAAGCAACTTTGAATTACAAGCCCAATATTTCCAGTCATCATGCTTTTTAAAACCTATAGCTAGTATTAGAGAACTCAAACTTACCAAAAGAAGCCTCCACACATCAGGGCGCATATAATCTGGTATTCCACTCCAAGCTAACTCACGCAACTTCTCTACAAAATGAAATTCAAAAAGGAAATGTTACAGCTCTCAAATTGTACTAAACATTAAAATTATGGAACTTCTAAGCCCCACAAGTGAGAGAGAGGGAAAATTAGAGAGATCCTAACCTCTATTTTTTTTTTTTGATAAATGATCCTAACCTCTATTAGAACCAAAATGAAATTTCTACAGGTAATTCGCTCAAAATCAAAAATCCAAAAAGAAGCATCCGCTTCCCAGAAAATTAAAATTTGAAATTTTAAGAAATCAAAGGCTACAAAAGAGGAGATGGTGGCAGTGTTATGAGTGCTCTAACACCTGTAAATTGTGCACAACAACAATAAACTCAAGCTCAAACATAGGCAACTCTACACTTTCAAATGTACAGTAACAAGGATGCCAACAAGAGTAACGTTAAGATAAAGAGGATGGCACTATCTATTAAGATAGGATTGTAAATGCCACAAAAACACAATATATCTTGTTCCATGATAAGATAAAATTTGTATTGGTATTGCATACTGTTATTGGACTAAATTATGTTCTTGCTGAATTTGTTATTAGAATAGAAAACCCTATGGGTGCAAATGGTTGTGCCTTAGACCTAGGTTACATGCACCTGTTATCATTCACAACTACTATCAATGTGGCAATTAGAGGGGAAAAAAATCCTGCAGCTTTTTAACATGCACGCCTGAGGGTAACATGATATGTTTTTACAAAATTGTGAATCCAAGAAGGATAGAAACATCACCACAACACAACAAGAAATCCAAACAATATCCATTAGGCACAACTAATTGGAAGAGAGAAAAGTCGCAAAGTTCAAAAATATATCAAAACGCAGCAAAATTTACATGCAATGGTATTTCATCTTAAGACTTAGCATCTCAACAACAGGAAGTCCCTTCATAATCTAAGATATGCACCCCAAAATATTCAACATTAGACATGAGAAGGAGGGAAAGAGAGAGAAGAGAAACTTAAAATCACAATAACTAATATGACTGTTGTCCCAGAAAGTGCTTTGTGAACTTCATAAGTCTTGCTGAATCTGTAGCTCTTGCACCCATGGCAGACTTCTGAACTTCTTTGGATGTATTTTCGATCTCTGAGGTTGACGTTTTTAACTTAATGACATTTGTGTTATTATTTGGCTTGCTAGTACTTTGGACTTCTTCCTACATTACGAGTAAAAGTCCAACTTATTAAATTCTCAATAAATAAACTTTTGTCCATCATGTGATTAAAAATGTTAATTTAAAAAGAAAAAAAGTGCACAAGAATGAGGAAAATGGATGTGACTATTACCTCAGCTGCCTTGGCCAAGCGATCACTTGAGCCAGCTTCATTGTATGAGAGGCTCCTTTCATACTCTGGAGTCCGTTCTTGTACGCTTGATTCATCTAGTGGGTCTGATCTCCTAGTCAGTAATACGTCAATTACCTGAGCTTTCTAAACTGAATATTTGGTTGAAGATGAGATAGAATGCAAACCTTTGTCCTCATCGCTTCCCTCATTGTTGATCAAACGTTCAGATTCCACATCAACATTAATTGCGAGATGCTCAGCTGAACCCTTTCGCACAGTTCGTGCAACGGTGGCTGGCAGGACAGGACATTTTGAAGTCTGCCCAAGTGAGCCCTGCATAAGGCAGGCAATCCCTTTATACACGCATCTTCTTTATTATTTGGAAAGAAAAATTTTGAGTCACCCAACAGCAAGTCTACCCAAATTGTGTTACGTATCATTACTCCTTTGCCTGAACTACATCTTTCTTTTTTTAATATCCAACTTAAGTTTTGAAATTCATTAGGGAAGAGAGAACAAGAAAAAGGATTGAAGAAAGCTTTAACTTTTCCAATGAAGAGTTTTAACAATTAGGTTGGTCACATAGATCACCAAAAAACGAAACTCTGTAGGCAGTACAGATATAAGTATAGAATATATTAATCGATATATGTATATATATATAAAACCGAAGCCTCTTACGCTCTTATAATTTTTCTCTTCAGCACAATATTAAAAAAAAAAAACAAACACGAAAAAAAATTCTAAAACCAAAAATAAAAACATAAACACAAAATAAAATTTTTTTAAGACCCGATAAACTGCTCTGCCATTCCCCCACATGCAGCTCTCTGCCTTCTTCTTCCTCTGCCTTCTCCTTCCTCCAAAACGGAGACCCACGCTCTGCCGTTCCCCCACACGCAAAACGCAGCTCAACGGCTCCACCTTCAGTCCAAAACGCAGGCCACCATCAGTCCTTCTCTCCCACAACTCAACGGCTCCACCTTCTCCGGCACCACCCTTCTCCAGCTCTACATTTGTCGGCGCTACCCATCTCTCACTCACAACAGTTTTCCCCCCTCTCTCACCCTCAGTTCTTGTCTCCCACAACCCTGTCGACACCTGGGTTTCTACCACTGGGTTTGTTGTTGGGTTCTACCCCTATCGAATTTTTATTTTTATTTTTGGTAGCTAATTTGAGTTTGGGGTGAGTTTGTAGAGAAATTCGAGTTTGGTTTTGAGAATATCTGCATATACATGGCTGAAATTAGAGAAGCCCCAACACCCCAAGGCAGAACAACCCCACTTGAGGGTGTGGCTGAAGAGAACAGAATCCTAACCCTTCATCCTCAAAGTGTTTGACAAAATTCCTGAGCCCCAACGCTTCCTTTCCTCTTTCTCTTTTGTCTTAATTTAAGTTTTTTTTTTTTGCAGAGTTTCCACGTCTTCTTCTTCTTCCAAGTTTGGGTTTGAGAATATCTGCTTATTCATGGCTGCATTTTTTATTAACATTCAGTTTGTATTTTCTATCAAAAAAAATTCTATTTGGTTGTCGAAGGAAATCAAGTTCAAATTAGAATCTCAAATAAATTACTTTGTCGGCGAAAGAAAGCAAAAATATTTAAATTTTTACAACATTATTAGATTGCATGCATGGGATCTCTTACGGTCATTCTCTCAAAATTTTACACTGAACTACTAACACATGTGGTGACTCTTGACAACATCATATGCATTGAGAATTGACTTTTTGAAAATATGTAACAAATTTTTGGAGAAAATACACCATTGTCTAATCCTTTAAGCAAATATGGATTCTAATTTAAAAGTGGTTTACACATTCCAATCATTTTAAAAGGGTGTTGATAATTTTTCTTTAAATTACTGGGATTGTTTTTCTAATTGAAGGGGTTGCCAATATTTCCTAGAGGTATGAAAGGTTTGATTTTGCATCGACAAAAAGTAGATAACTCAATTCAGTTATGATCCTGCTTTCATACAGGAAATGAGGACAAGAAGGCAAACATCTCATGAGTTTCACATACACAGTTGCAGAACCAGTTCCAGAACCAGTTCATAAACCATAGAAATATAGACTATGTAAATGGACAAATGTCTATGTACAATGATAGATTTGCTTATTCACCATAAGTTGAGTAATGTTCAACTAGCATTGATAACACCTACTCTTCTAAGTTTATAAAATTTTACATGTATTACTTTTGTGATCTTTTGAAATTACGTTGTTTTAGGTTTCTACAAGTTTTGTGCTTATTTTTATTTTTATGTGAACTTTTATTTTGAATAAATTTTTTTTATTTTTATATATTTTCAAGTCAATACCTTAAACAAAATAAATATATTTAATTTTTATTTACCTATCCCATGCATCGCACGGGTTAGTGACTAGTTAAGCTAATTTGTCTAACTGGAACATCTTCAAGACCTGAACCTAAGGTCATTTGAGATCCAAAAACCAACACAGTTTGCTTACTATTTATCCGTGAAAACTTTGTTCAGAGAAACAAAAATATCATGCATGAAGAAAATTATATTAAAAAATCATGTAATTCAATAATTACCGCATCTTTAATTTCAGATATCTCGGACCCTGTAGGCAATGAGGGAGCTTCAAAGATGCTACTTTCCTGACCAATCTCTGTCTGAGCACTCCTATCCTGAAGTGAGTCTTCAAGAACTTTAACTTTGATTGACAATTCATCTACAACCTTTTGGCTTGCAAGAAACTTTGTACCAAGCTCCTGAGTTTTTGATTTTGAATTTTCCAATTCCAAAGGCATGGTCACAACCTGCTTTTCTAATACTGACAGATGTCCCTTGACACCAGCAGATTTTTGGTCAAACAATTCACCTCCTAAAATACCTATAATTTTCTCCAAACCAAAAGTGAGCTCAGACAGTTCATCCTTCACTTTTTTGGAATCTTGTCTGTCCCTGACAAGTTTCTCAACTTCCTCCTTCAGATGCTCAATTTCCAGAATCTGTGTCGTAATTGTTGATTGCAGCTCTTCTTTGTCATGAGATAATAACCTCACTTGCTGCTGTAACTCAGTAACAGTATCAATAATGTAAAAGAGCTTCTTTACATGAGCAGAATTATGGGGCACCAGGTCTCCAACTTCTGACTTTGCCATAGGGATTTCAATCCCTCCAACTTTGTCAAGGAGTGTTTTCACTTGGGATGCTGACAGAAGGGAGTCTTCTGCCTCTGAAACGGCAAATATGAACAAAGAAGTCAGAAGAAAATTGACAAAATAATAACATCCAAAATAGATTTGTGCAGCAAGATCCCATCAAAGATGTTTACCTTTTTCTTTCATTAGCAAAGTATTGGACAGTGAGGAAATTTCTGCCTCTCTTTCCTTTAACTTGTCCTCTTTGGAATGAGAATCATTTAGTTTAAGCCTCAGCTCACTGCATGAAGTTTGCAATTCTTCTACCTCACTCTCTAGCTTGGAAACTCTATCTTGGTTTAGATCCCTTTCTTCAATAGCATTTTCAAGACTTGTTATACTTTGTTTCAATTTATTTTGCAATTCTTCAACTGTAGCGGCTGCCACATTACATGTGCTCTCAAACTGTTTAAGTGTTTAACCAGAGATTGAAATTTTCTAGTTGCCAATAACAACTTATTTGCAGCATCAACATATTTGTTGCCATCAAGTCTTTGTTGCTGCTCAACTGTGGCATCTCCATCAGTCTCTCTCATTTCTAAAGACAAAGAATGGTTCAACTTCTCAAGCTCAGGAACAGAGATAAGTTCCAATAGATTGTTCTTCACTTCATTCTGCAGTTCTCTCGTAGCATCAGTACAAGCAGACAACAAAGTCGCAACATCATTTTCTAACATGGCTATAGTGGTCTCCTGTTCCTATTGAATCATTTCCAGATTCTTTGATTTTTGTTTCAAAGATTCAATGTGCTCAAGTACAAATACTGCACCATCCTGTGTTTCCTGTAATTTTCTCAACAAACCTGCGATACACTCATCTATAAAAGATGAAAAACCTTCGACTTTATCATAAATAATTTTGTTTCTTGACTGGAACCCTTCCACAGTCTTTCTAAAATGTGAAGAAATATTGTCACCATCTGCAGCACTCACCCAGCTGATATTGATTTCAACATCAACAATATTGTTGAGGCTATTTGAGAAAGATTTCATAACATTTGAATCATCCTGGAATAAATAAACAAGCCAATTAGAGAAAATATGGAAAAGATTTAATAGGAGAAAGAGAAAAGCTTTAGATTCATTCTGCATTCTTAAATAGAAAAAGAGAGCATGTTAGCAATTATGAGAGATCCACAACCACTAATAAATAACCAAAAAATTGGCAACTGTCATCTGTTTTCAAAAGCAAACAAGTGATCCACTTGAGCATTCATATACCAAACCAGTGGTATATTTTTTTCCATTGACAATTCTAGTTATAATTGAAAATGCCTTGTCAATGCTAACAATTCTGATTTAAAGACCCAGACTGATTGGCTAATCGAAGTTGATGCGCTCAAAACGATTATATAGGTGAAGGTAATTACCAGTAACAGAATCAAGTACAGAAAAGGCAAAATCTAAACACACACATATATGGAGATCTACCAAAATAGCATGCACAACCCCCCCCCCCCCCCCAAAATTCATTCAACAAGAAAAATTTTGATGCATACACTGGTGCAGGACAACCATAACAAAATTGAAATAACAATAAAATAAAGGGATATGACCTAGGAGTCAGCACCTAGGTCTTGCTTGGAGTCAGCACCAAGCGGGGAAACCACTAGGAGTCAGCACCTAGAGTAGACCTGGAGTCAGCACCAAAACCAAAGAAAAGACCAAACGGCCATTTTTTTTTCATTCATCAAAATATCAACTATCTCCTCAAGGGGTACAATAGGTTGCTTATAAAGGATTGCTAAACCCTAGTTCTAATTGGCTAGGAAACCCTAATTGCCTTATTACAGAAATAACCTTGCTTCTAAATTAAAATACTAATAGCCCAATAAACTAATAGAACCTAAAACATAAAAATACAAATGACTTGCAAACATAAATAATATTAAATAATAATTTTCTTGCATCTTCCGCGTCATTCTCCTCTGGTTGGAGAAAACTCGACCTCGAGTTCTAAAGCATTGAAGGATTAGGATGCTGACAAGTAACACTTGTTTCCAGTCTGGAATCACCTTAGGGAGCATAGAGAAAAGAAAAACCTTGAATTCCACTGTGTCGAGTTTTCTCCAACCAGAGGAGAATGATGATGGAGACGCAAGAAAATTTTTATTTAGTATTATTTATGTTTGCAAGTCAATTTTATTTTTATGTTTTAGGTCTTAGTAGTTTATTAGGCTATTAATATTTTAATTTGGAAGCAAGGTTATTCTCGTAATAAGGCAATTAGGGTTTTCTAGCCAATTAAAATTAGGGTTTAGTAATCCTTTATAAGAAACCTATTGTACTCCTTGAAGAGACAGTTGATATTTTGATGAATGAAAAAAAAAAGACCATTTGGTCTTTCTTTGGTCTAGTGCTGACTCTAGGTCTACCCTAGGTGCTGACTCTTAGTGGTTTCCTCGCTTGGTGCTGACTCCAAGCAAGGTCTAGGTACTGACTCCTAGGTCATATCCTTTATTTTTCCGTTGTTTTCAGTTTTGTTTTGATTGTCCTGCGTTAATTTTGGTATCAGAGCAAACACCGATCTGTTTGAAGCATCATCACAGTCCATCCAGAACTAGTAAAATATCACCCAAAAAAAACTACATCCCTGGTCAGGTTCTTTAAAGAAGTTTCTTCGCACGCCACCACCCATTGGAAAGCCAACGCTGCCATCCCTCGTCTGTCAGATCGCACCACAGTGAACCCCACCACCATACTCTTCTTGATATTGAGCCACGATGACCCTCAATTGCCCAGCACCATGCCTCCACAATCCCTCCATAAATTAGCGATTCCTTCCCAAAGGTAACAAAAACTAGCCTTTTATTTAATTTAAAAAAACCCAGCACCCTATTTTCTGTTCATACTCTTCAGTCTTCACGATCATTTTTAATTTGCAACCCCATTGTTTTCTCACTAAGAACAACTTGACCCGACCCATCTGAAATAAAGAAATCAAATTGAAACCCATTAAACTACCTAACTCAGCCGAAACAACAAACTCATTGTACACAGTCACACAAGCCAATGACCGGACCCATTTCATTAACAAGACCCCAAGCCCAGCTTTATACCCAAACCCTTAGCTCCAGTTTAAAATAAAAAATTGAAAGCCCGAGCTTCACTAGCCCAATTGCCACACAAAAAAAAAAAAAAAAAAAAAAAAAAAAAAAAAAAAAAAAAAAAACCCGGATGGCTTTTAACCAAACCAGTTACTAGCCTTTTTTTTTAAAAGAAGAGTCAACCCATTTTTTTTAACAAGCCCCCAACCCACCTTTTACAACATCAGTTTTCTTTATAAAAAAAAAATCTTTTTGCCCAGTTAACTATGGCAATATCTAAAGCACCTTATTTTGATGGTTGTAAAACTAATCCACGAGATTTTGTCTATTGGATGAATGGGATGAAGCAATTTTTTGAGCAAGCAAATTGGGCAGATAACAAAAAGGTTAGGTATGCAAAGTTGAAGTTAAGAGGTGGAGCACAAATGTTTTGGGAGAAGCTTGAATATTTCCGCTATCTAAACTATGAACCTACCATTAGTGTGTGGGAAGATATGAAAGAAAAGCTTTGTGATGAGTATCACCATACTTTCGAGCTAAGTATCTACCTCAATCTCTGTGTGGTACTTTTCTAGTTGAAGCAAATACGATGAATTCTCATTCCATTTCATGTCCTCAGTGCACTTTTGAACAATCTATCAAGGAATTAAAGGTGTTATCTAAAAAGCTCATGAAAAATGTTCAAGACATGATTGCTCAGATGAAGCAAATGAAGACTCAAACTGATTCAATAAGGAAATCAAGGATAATTGATCCCAATGAAATTATTGCTGCCCGCATATAAGACAACATTAATGATGATATCTTGGTCGTGGAGAATCCTCAAGCAACACCAAAGCCTAATGTTGCCACGAACGTACATGCCGCGACAAGTGTTGCTTTAACACGCATGTAAGGAAATGAATCTATTGAAGAGCAGCAAGGTGAAGAGATGGTTTCTACAAAGAGTATTATGTTAAAGGGTGCACATGATGTGATATTGGAAGTTAATGAATCTACTTTTGATCAGCCTTCCATGGTGCATGAAGACAAACAGTTTGCTAAAGTGGGGAAAGTGAATAACATAGTGCTTCCAATGGTTCAAGATAAGATTATGTTGATTCCACACATTGATTTTGTTATTCTAGAAGAGTTTGACACGGTGGAATTCAAGGTTTTTCTTTTTCTATGCTCCCTAAGGTGATTCCAAACTGGAAACAAGTGTTACTTGTCAACATCCTAATCCTTCAATGCTTTAGAACTTGAGGTCGAGTTTTCTCTAACCAGAGGAGAATGACGCGGAAGATGCAAGAAAATTGTTATTTAATATTATTTATGTTTGCAAGTCAATTGTATTTTTATGTTTTAGGTCCTATTAGTTTATTGGGCTATTAGTATTTTAATTTGAAAGCAATGTTATTTCCGTAATAAGGCAATTAGGGTTTCCTAGCCAATTAGAAGTAGAGTTTAGCAATCCTTTATAAGCAACCTATTGTACTCCTTGAGGAGATAGTTGATATTTTGATGAATGAAAAAATGGCCGTTTGGTCTTTTCTTTGGTTTGGTGCTGACTCCAGGTCTACCTTAGGTGCTGACTCCTAGTGGTTTCCCCGCTTGGTGCTGACTCCAATCAAGGCCTAGGTGCTGACTCCTAAGTCATATCCCTTTATTTCATTGTTGTTTCAATTTTGTTCTAGTTGTCCTGCGTCATACACACACATGCTCATATATAGGTTACCTCCATGACATGGTGACTTTGCAGCTCTTCTAAATCCACTTCTACGAAATGGGTCCTTATGTTTTTAAGAATGAGATCCATTATGTGACCCCATGTCCAACCCTAGAGCTTCCATTATACATCAATTAATTGTGAGATGCTCAATAAAATACTGCGGCCTTTGAGTAAAGTAGATAGGCCAGATCATTTCAAGATTAAGAAACAACTAATAGAACAACAAACAAAATCATTGATTCTTTAGAAAAACATTACAACAACAGAATTGAGATGCTAAAGCAACAACTATAGAAAGTATCTTCTTATCAGTAATTACACAAACAACCCATGCATCTTAAACCTTCTACCTAGTTCTTACAATGAAAGGAACAGCTATCTGAAGCATTATATAGGTAAAATATCTTAATATTGGACACAATCATTCCACTTATAGATATCAAGTAATAAGCTTTCTACCAAAACTGACTAACTCCAAACACTTTAACTGATAGAAAATATCGAGTGAAAACACTTCAACTAACTAACTCCAAACACTTCAACTCCAAGAGGTATCGAGTCACCTATAGACACAACGTATATCTAACTACTCAATGACCTTTTGGTTTCCGCCCATATGCCCTCATAGGTTTCATCTTACCTATTTCATCAGACACAACAGCTTAATTAAATGAACATATTCAATAAAATGCACAGTACAATTAGCTCAAGAAGATGGGAAGTGTAGACGAATTACATACCGTCACCAGTCCCGCAATCAGGAGCGTGCGCAGGAGGGCATCGCGATCTCCACAAACCTTCCACCAGCTCAATGTCCTCACCCAGTATCTGCTCAATCTGTACAGCCTCTTCGTGGGGGGTTGGAGGTGAAGGTCCCTTGGTTAGCTCCACATGCACTAGAGGTGGGGTGGGCATGCCTGGTATGGGGACAAATATGCATCCACCATCATGGGCAGATCCACTAAACACTAGGGGCGACATACAGGGGGACTGTCGGGGGGCCTCGTACTCCTGCCTAGCACCACGGGACACAGTGTGGGTTGGAACAGTGTCGTCATGACTGGCGGTATGGGATGGCCCAGCAGCATCATGAGATGTGCATCGCGATGTCCCGGTGCCGTCGTCAAACAATACCTAATCACCCTGAAGCCATGATTCTTTTGCACCCGACTAATCCCCTTCCTCGTAGATGGGTTCCGGCTCAATCACACATCCGAGACCAGCTTGACCACCTCCATGACATCCACGCCCTCGAGACCCACCACTTCGCCCACCGCGACCCGGGGCCTATGTACCAATGTCGGATGCTTCCGCGAGCGCATCCGCCAATTTAAGTAGGCCCAGCTCATCGACAACATCTAGTGTCAGCTTAAGGCCATTGTACATGTCGGAACCTCGTCGCACCTCTGTAGAGACCTAAACGTCGATCGAACCTGCAAAACAACAACGTCATAAAAGTAGGAACGCAGGTATGAACGCAGCTTTAAGCTATTATGGGTACCATAGATGATGTTACAAATAACAAAACTACCTTCTGAGCCAAAATAAATTAGAAGGTCCAAAATGAAATAACTTTAAATGTAAAATGTCAAAACTGTACTCAATCGCGAAGCCAGGATTTTAGTTTAGGGGGGGCAAGATTAAAAGATAGTATTAAAAAAAATTAATACATTAATCAATTATAGTAACAAAATAAATAAACAATTGTAAACAAATTTAACGAAAAGTAAATTTTGCATATTGTTAAAAAAAAATTAAATGACATTTCACTGTTTATTTATGTGACAAGTCATTTATGAGATATGAACAAGAAAGACAAATGCCATGAATAATGTAATAGATAAAAAATAAGGGATATGCTATGTACACAATATTTTTTTAACAAATCTTACATGAGAAGTTGTTATTAGTAAAAATAAAAAAAATTCAGTGGCAGGTTCAAATTAAAACCAATTACATCTTACATATATAATTTGTTATAAAAATATTGTAAATATAACCCTTCTTTACCATTTTTTTTATTTTAATTTATCTTTTTAGGAAAACATTTTTCCTTACTTTCCAATCTGCTTCTTTAAAGGTGGATTGGACTAGCTTTTTCTCTTTTTCACATCAAAAGGGTGGGTCAAAGTGTCAAGCACCTTAAATAAATAGTGAAATGCCCCCTACAAAACTAGTAGTTAGGGGAATTTTTTTACAAAGTCAGGGGGGGCAATTGCCCCCCCTCGCCCCGTGCTAGCTGTGCCAGTGACTGTACTATAGTGAAAATTATAGTACGTGACAACTTTTTCCCATAATGTAATTTTTGGATATTACAAATATCAAGGTGATTTGGAACTTGGATACCACAAATTCACTTATTTATGAAGAACTGAAATCTAAAATTTGTTTACTTTAAAATATAATGAAAGATAAACTCATAGAGATTTAATGACAATAATTATTGTGAAGTTTTGCATGCATGTTTATTATCTTGCGGAAGATATTTAATCAAACGATGGTTTCAACACCAGGGGAAGGGATTGTTGCCTTACCAGGATTTCCCAATACGCAGACTCTACTCTTATGTACCGCCTTGCGTTGCGATCGTACCACCTCATGTAGTCAACGAGATACGTCGTATCACTGTCCAGGACAGGGGCAGTGTGAACAAGTTGCCCTCGGTTGGCCCATTGCTGAATATGGGCAACATGTTCTACCACCCAATCCCTCTCCTATTTACCCTGGAGGGATATCCTGTGAAGATCGGTCGACGTATCCACAACCCCTGGAACCGGTTGCTTCATCCCAAACTGACGGAAGACCCATGGGATGATGCCCCTCCACTATCCAAAAGTATATCAGTGGCACCTCGGCTCTCCAAATATGCTGCCCGGCAGTGCAATACGTAGGCAAGGAGCCCAACGTATGCGTGTAAGGCTCCCATACAATCTGCATAAATGGATTGTTAGTTTAGTGATTATGTGAAGATGGATGGTTGTCATTAGGATTTAAACTGAAATGAAATCAAGATAAATGCTAATCGTAATTTTGTCACGCTAAAATGACAATTATATCATGAGCAAGCCATAATTCTATTTCTCATAGCTTTTCAGTTTTGGCATAAGCATGTCTTCCATAATTAAAAAATTGTTGCTCACACTAAAATGACTACTAAAATCTTTCATTTGTATGCAGATATTTCACCCCCAAAATTTTTACTTCTGTGGGGAGTGATGGTTAATAAATAACCCTTGAGTTCAAATGTCCTAGCAACAGGTTAAAGATATGGTCTATATCATCAAATTTCAGAGGAGTAAGGGACTTCAAATCCAAAACTATCCAGCCTTGCTCTCAAGCTTGGATAAGCTTTGATTGTCAGTGACCAACCCTCAGCACTCCCATAATCCTTAAATAAAATTTCACTACGGATATTTGATAATATTATTAATGCCATATTCTAAAATTTTATGAAATTTCTCTATGGTGCAGTCATTTATCATATTAGAATTGATCATATTGCGAAAATTCATGGAGGCAAGGCTTGGTCAGAGGATGAGATCATTTATGCTATTAATTGAGATGTTAGATATAGATTGTTCTTGTGTAAGAATGTAAGAGATAGTATTAAAAACAGAGTGTTGTGTAGTTTGTGGGGGAGTTCCTTTGTCCTTTTTTTTTTATATAAGATGTAGTTTTTGTTGCTGCTTTGTTGTCTGGTATTACTTATTCAACAAAACAAAACAAAACCATATAGAAAAAGAAAGTTCTAGTTGCGGTATGTGGTGACGCAAACTCAATAAGAGGGACTAATTCTCAGTGACCTGTACTTCCATGTGAGAGTTAGTTAGATACATAACATCTAGTAGTTAATGATAAGTGCTTAATGGTTCAAAATCCGAAAACACCAATACAATTCGGGACTCCTATTCATTTACCAAGTAAAAGTCTTGTTAGCCATTGGTGCATTAATGCAATATAACAATACAAGGGATCTGCACAGTTTTGATATATTCTATTACCAAAATGAATGTTAAGGCATCACTATTAAATATTGGCATGGCAGTGTCTAATCCATGCATAAGACTTGGTAAACTCCTGGACTTGGTTAAGGCTTTTACTTCACTTGCTCCCACTAGAAGAAATTTGCAAAAAAACAAAACAATAAAGAAGGCTTCAGGTTGAGGTTGATAAAAATATGTTCTGATAGAATAAAGAATTAAGAGTAGTTGAGACAGTTGATGACTAAAGACACGCATTAAGTATATAAAACTACAACCATTGAATATTTCTATTTCCCATTTTTTCTCTCTGGGGCACATTCATTGGACCCTACTTCCTCAAAGATTCAAGCTCAGGTGTGGTTGGGTCAAAAACAGATACAAAATTATTATCCCAGTTGGTCTTATCTGCATTAGTTGTACAAACTACAAACGTATCCTTGACAAAAAGTACTTTGTCTTTCGGCTGTTTAAATTAAGTTCATTTTCATTATTCTGGACTAATAATCCTTTGTAGTACAAATTAAGTACAGCTTTTTTTTTTCTTTTTGAGCTGAACATGACATGATTTACATTCATGTTAGACAATACTGATTTAAAGATTAATAATCTTTTTTTTTTTTAAGAAATGAATTCTAGAGAACAATACCAATATTGTTGAGGAATTTGGCTGAATAAAACACAGGCACGCTGCCTTTGAAAATGGATCCCAAAATATACGTTTTACTTTGTTCTTTTCTACTTTTCCATTTCTTTATGTTTGTTTTTTGCAGCCATGGAGATCTATTCAATGCTCCTAAATGACAAAACTAATTAATTCAGCTAATGACATATGAACTAAATTAGGCCTGACCTTTTCTCTTGGATTAGATATTTAGATCTCTTAAAAGTATTAAAAACGCTTAAAAATTAAAATCTTTCGAAGACCAAAACAAAGCTAATTCTAATCTCCTTCTTCATGTTCATAATATATCAAAAAACCAAACCCAATATGTAGGAATATGAAGATCTTGAAGAGGCTGAAACCAAAAGTATCTTCTTTTGCACACATACACCACCCCCCACCAATTATTTCTTATGATCTAGAACATGTGAATCCCCCGGGATCCCTTGCATCTAACATTGACAAAAATAATGAAGTATTACCATTACGCAAACTATAAAAACTCATTTTCACATTGAATAAACAATAAAAGTTTTCTAAAAAAAGAAAGTAAGAAAGAAGAGTACACCACATTTCATATTAGCATTTCCTCAAATCAGTAAAAACCCACGTTCATATTTGTAATATAAAAATTAAAAACAATAATTAACAGCAATTATAAAATCCACGACAACAACAATGAAGAGGGTATATTTAGGGTAGACGGTCAGAATTTGCAAAGACCAACGATAGGTAGCATCAATAGGATGACGGATAAAGACATGCGACGACAAAACCCATGAACAATGGACGGATAATGCATTGGGACGGGTTACCTCCAATGTACGGGATGATCCAAGGAGAACGAGTCGCCTAAAAAGGACGGATAAACCCCCGGACAAACACGAAGGTCGACGGAACCAAATACACGTGGCAATGACATGGCTTACGTGGTTTCCAAGCATGTTTCGAATAATAATAACTTGTGAACCACGCTTAACCCTAGTCAATAGAACCCTTACATGGAAAGGGTCCCTTAAATTACGTGCATTTATGAAGATCTTCTCTACAAGGAAATATTCCTCTTCTCCAAGGAACAAAGGTCGGTTCCTCACCACTATAAAAAGGCCATAACCTACAGAAAATAGGTACGCATAATTCATCCCAGCTCTGGCACTCTAGAGTTGTGACAATCTCTTTGACTTAACCTTCGGAAGGTATTAGGCCGATACCACACCGGTACCCTCTTAAGTCTTTTTCTTTTTGGCATGTGCAGGTGTTGTTTCAAGCATGTAAGAACTTTGTAGCCTACTGATGATTTTCGGCATCATCAGTTGACGCTGTCTGTGGGAAAAGTCGAGTAGATAAGTTGTGCTGGTGTTTCCCAGACAAAAAGGTTGCATGGTGCTTACCCGCTTGAGAAACAGATTTAGACACTGGCAGCGGCGGTTGAGCGCCTTACCAAGCAAAACCATGACTTGGAGGAACAACTGTGCCAAAGGGACGCTGAGCCTCGGGACTAGGAGGGGGAGCAGGAAGGGAACAGCCTTCAGCGCAACAACACAAGACAGAATCGAGAAGGGCGGGAAGGCAGCAATGTTATGAGCAGGCCAATGGCCACAGACATCGCCCCGCCGAACCTAGTTGCAGATATACAGATGATGAGAGAATAGATGGACTTGATGATAAACGCCCTCAAAGGGCGGGTATCGAATGATCTCGATGATCTGGTGCACAAGACAAATTCACCTTTCACTGCACTTGTCACTTCATTCCTTCTACAGCCGAAGTTTCGTATGCTGCAGATAGAGGCCTACGACAGATCAAAGGACCTGTTAGACCACCTGGAAACATTTAAGATCCTCATGCATCTGTAGGGAGTAGCAGACGAAATCATGTGCAGGGCCTTTCCCACCACATTGAGGGGTCCTACGAGGGTGTGGTTTAGCAGGCTGACGCCAAACTCCATCAGTACTTTCAAGGAGTTGAGCGCCCAGTTTGCCTTACACTTTATTAGAGGACACAGGTATAAGAAGTCAACCACATGCCTAATGAACATCAAGCAACGGTAGGACGAGACGCTAAGGTCTTACATCACCCGATTCAACAAGGAAGCCCTCTCGATTGATGAAGCCGATGACAAGATACTTGTTGCAGCATTCACTAATGGACTACAGAAGGGTAAGTTTCTGTTTTCTCAATACAAAAACGATCCAAAGACTATGTCAAATGTGCTTTATAGGGCTACCAAATACATGAACGCGAAAGATGCACTACTTGCACGAGAAGAAAAGCCTAGAAAGAGAGAAAGGCAAGAAGATGGAAGACAGGAGAGAGGACGGAAGGTCATGAGGACTGGTGACGGGCGAGAAGATAGACGCTCCAAGACCCCCTCGGTGAGATTTGCAAATTTCACTCTGCTAAACGTTCCGATCGATTAGGTACTAATGCAGATAAAGGACGAAGGATCGCTAACATTTCCTGGAAAGCTGAAGGGTGATCCCAACAAAGAGTCTAGAGACAAATACTACTGTTTCCATCGCGACCATGGCCATGATACTTCCAAGTGTTACGATTTGAAGCAGTAGATAGAAGCCCTGATCAGGCAGGGGAAATTGCAGAGGTTCGTAAGCAAAGAGAAGATGGACCAGTTGCAAGAGCAAGGCCCCCGGAGGGAGAACGAGCGCCCTAAGCCACCCATCGGGGACAAGAATGATTGTAGGGGCACTGCAGCTCCGTGTTCAACCAAGAGGGCACGTAAGACATACCTCTGATTGGTCCAGAATGTCCAGATGACAGGATTGATCCCAAGGATGGCAAGCATGGACGACCCGATGATCGGGTTCTCGGAAGAAGACGCTCGACACCTCCATCACCCATATGACGATGCACTTGTCATAAGTATACGGATTGACGACTACAACATTCACAGGGTCTTGGTAGATAACGACAGCTCCACTAATATACTTTACTACCTAGCGTTTTAGCAAATAAGGATTGGGAGAGAACAGTTGATCTCGACTGGTGCGCCACTCGTTGGCTTTGGAGGTACAAGGGTATACCTACTAGGCACAATCACCTTGTCCGTCACGGTTGGTGATTACCCCCAGCAAATCACCAAGGATGTTACATTCCTAGTAGTAGACTACTCATCTGCTTACAATTCTATTTTGGCCGACCTACCCTCAATTCATGGAAGGTCGTAACCTCTACCTACCACCGGATGGTCAAGTTCCCGACCAAATATGGGGTAGGGGAGGTACGGGGTGATCAGACAGCAGCACGTGAGTGCTACATAGTTATGATTGAAATGGACGATCATTTGCCAGCAATGTGTATAGAGGAACAGAGGACGGCGGCAGAGCCAATAGAAGGAATCGAAGAGGTGCACGTTGATGACACCAAGCCAGAGTGGACGACAAAAATAGGTACTCTTGCTAGCCTATCAGTTCGGCAGGCCTTGAAGTCATTCCTAAGAGACAACCAAGACACCTTTGCATGGAGCCATGAGGACATACCCGGAATCGACCCTTCCATCATTGTTCACAAGTTAAACGTTTTGCCCTCTTTCTCTCCTGTCTGCCAAAAAAAGCGGGTGTTCACTCAAGAAAGGGATAGAGCCATAGCAGAGGAAGTTCACAAGTTGCAGGAAGCAAGGTTCATACAGGAAGTGTACTACCCCGACTGGCTAGCCAACGTAGTAATGGTGAAGAAAGCCAACAGAAAGTGAAGGATATGCGTTGACTTCACAGATTTGAATAGAGCATGCCCCAAGGACAGCTACCCCCTCCTAAGGATTGATATCTTGGTAGATTCAATGGCAAGACACTAACTACTAAGCTTCATGGATGCATTTTCTGGGTACAACCAAATAAAGCTGGACGAAGCTGATCAGGAGAAGACCTCTTTCGTCACAAGCCAGGGACTCTTTTATTATAAGGTGATGCCGTTTGGCCTAAAAAACGCAGGCACGACGTATCAGAGGCTTATGAACGAGATGTTTGCACACCAGATTGGGAGGAATGTTGAGGCGTACGTAGACGGTATGCTGATAAAAAGCTTACGGAAGGATGACCACCTCAACGACCTGAGGAAGACCTTTGAGACGCTTAGGCGCTATAACATGAAACTAAATCCAAGCAAGTGTACGTTCAGAGTGACGACTGGAAAGTTCCTCGGATTCATGGTGACCTAGAGGGGTATCGAGGTCAATCTAGACAAGGTTTAGGCTATCATGGAGTTGGCACCACAAAAAACCATCAAGGAGGTACAAAGTTTGAATGGTAAGATTGCAGCTTTGAACAGGTTTGTTTCAAGAGCAACGGGATAAGTGCCTCCCCTTCTTCCACACATTAAAGAAGGCTTTTGAATGGACAACTGAGTGTCAGCAGGCATTCGAGGATCTAAAGGCATACCTCTCTTCCCCACCCTTGCTAAGTCCACCCAGACCAGGAGAGGAGATATTCCTCTACTTGGCCATTTCCTTAACCGCTGTTAGTGCAGCTCTAGTTAAGGTAGAGGATGGAGCCTAGAAGCCAATGTACTTCACAAGCCAAGCACTACGAGGGGCAGAAGAAAGGTACCCACTTATGGAAAAGCTTGCCTTCGTATTAGTGACTGCAGCGCGCAAGCTCAAACTGTACTTCTAGACCCACATTATAGTCATCTTGATGGAAAAGCCGTTGTGGAGAGCAATGAGCAGTCCAGAGGCGGCTAGACGAATGGCGTTATGGGCGATCGAGCTGAGTGAGTTTAATATGTAGTATCGACCACGTACGACCACCAAAGGACAAGTTATTGCCGATTTCATTGCTGAATTTGCCTGACCAGATGAATAGGGGGCAGAAGGGAACCCTGGTGGGTGATATACATAGACGGGTCGACGATTAAACACACTAGAGGAGCCAGTATAATACTTCTCAGCCCCAAGGGAGACGAGGTTCAATGCATGATCAGACTCAATTTCTCCATAACAAACAACGAGGCTGAGTACGAAGCTCTAATTAGGGCTGTCCACGGGTCGAGTCAGCCCGGGTTTGGGCCCAACCCGCACTCGACCCGATGGAGTTGGGTCACTGAAAAACTGGCCCGCAACCAACCAAAATATTGGTTAAACCCGCCGGGTCGGATCATCGGTTGAAACGGGTCAGATTCATCGGATTGGCGGGTTGGATCAATTTTAGCCTTTTTATTGGATTCAATTTTTTTTGGGCCTTTTTGGCCAAAATTATTGAGCTTTTCAAGGAATTAATAGATTGGGTCGGCTTTTTACTTAATTTATTTTAAATTGGGCCTTCAATTATTGACCAAAACTCCAAATTTATACTCCCTACAACTCTCTATGAATTTGGCCAGAACCCACATAGAGTATTGCATTTGTGAACAAAAATATACAAAAGTAAAACCTGGGAACTGTTAAAACATCAATAACATTATAAACCTAGGCATCAATCAAACAAATAATCCTGGGAACTGTTAAACATCAACAGCATTATAAACCTAAGCATCAATCAAATAAATAAAAACACTATACTATTTTGTTACCACCTGTTAATCATCCACACATTATAACAAATATTTTCCAAATTGCCCAAGCCTTTAAGGCCTGGGTAGTACCAATTTGTTTCCACATTCATCAATCTATCAATCTGAAACACAGATCTACCAACCATTCCATACATCAAACAAATATCCAGAATCACACAGTAGCCAGCGTTACTAAAAATACTCCATATCTTCATAATTCCATATATATATATATATATATATATATATATATATATATATAAAGTCATTCAGGCAGCAGAGAAGGCAGTTACTGCACAAGGCAGTAAACTACCAAAGCATTAGGCAATATTCCTAGCAGTATATATAATTAGTTACAATTATGAAATACTATTAAGTATTTCCAAAAAAAGCTTTCCTAAAGCAGTAAAGAACTACTCTATTATCTATAGTTCACAAGTCCATAACTTATAAAAAGGAAAGCCTACACTGATGCTAAGTTTTCCTTCTTATAAGCAAGACAAGTTCATGTATAATTAGAAAAGCTACACATCTGTCCAAAAAACTTCAAAATACATCCAAAAAAACTGCCTCCTTTACAAAATGCGACATTCCTTCCTCCTACAATACAATGGGGAAAAAAATATTTAGCTACAGAATAACCAAAACGGAAGTGATCATATGAACAAAAATTATAAAGGCAGAAACATTTTCAATCTGTGATCATTCATCAATACTAATGGTGGTACGAGTACCACCTTTGCTTGAGCAAGAACTAGAACTTGCTGCTGTTGTTGCTTGATTTAAAACTGGTAAAGAAAAAATTGAGACAATAGATTAAATTTTGCTCAAGTATATGACACATTTAATAACACTTAATAGACTAGCAGTTTGGAAGTTAAACATATTACCTAATTCATGAAATTCATCCTTCAAGGCCTCAACCTCGTCCTTTGACTTGCGAAAAGAAATTGGGACATGGGCTTGCAGCCAGTTTTGAGCACAAACAAGATTTTGAACCATGAGAGGGGAGAGTGAACTTCTAAATGGATCAAGTATGCGCCCTCCGGTACTAAATGTTGATTCAGAAGCAACCGTAGAAATAGGTACAGCCAGTACATCCCTAGTCATTTTGGACAGCACTTGGTACCTATCTAAATTGGCTTTCCACCACCCCAAAATCTCAAACTTCACATCCCTTCTACTCTCACAATTTTCAGCCAAATATCTTTCAATCTCATTGCTACACCTTACAGACTTCTCAGCCTCTAAAAACCGCTCATATCGTGAATTAACCATCACATATGGATCACTACCACCAATTGTATCACCTTCCATGTGTGTCCTCTCATTCTCACTTGGTACTACCCCATTTGGCGAATCAACCCTAGAGTAAACATCATACAACCTATCCATGGTCTTCCTCACTAAATCAACCATCTCATCAGCCACTGACTCCCCATAAATTTCAGAAAAAGAAAACTTCAAAAACCTCATTTTCTTCCTTGGATCAAGAACCATAGCCACATACAAAAGCTGATTAATTTTATCCCCTTTCCCCCAGTACTTTTCAAATTTAGCTTCCATTTTAGTTGCCATGTTTTTCAAGAGATGATTTTCAGATTTAATTAAATGAGCAATATTCTCTTGAATCACAAACATCTCATCAAAGAAGGTATTTGAAGTAACATACAACGGACCGGAAAATTTTTTTGTTGCATTGTAAAAAAGTTTCAAGAAACCCACAAATGTCCTACAATTTTGAAAATCAACCCCACAAGGGGCTCCCAAACCACCACTATTTTCCTTGTTCAAAAAGTATGAACAATAGCTATCATCCTCAAAGTCCATTCTTAGGAACACTTTCTCAAATTTTTCAGCAGTATCTAACATGAGATAGGTAAAGTTCCACCTAGTAGTTACATCAAGACTTAGTAAACACTTGGACTCAATACCTAATCTCTCCATAAAACTCCTAAAAATTTGATTTCTATTTGGTGAGGACTTCACATACCTCACCGCTTCACGCACCCTAGCAATGGACGCATCAATTTCGTTCAAACCATCTCCCACAATCAGATTTAAAATATGTGCACAACACCTCATGTGCAAGAACTCATGTTCTAAAATAGTCCCCTTCCAATCTTTAGTTATTGTTTGTAAAAATTTAATGGTAGTGCCATTAGAGTAAGCATTATCCACTGTCAAGGTGAATATGCCATCAACACCCCACTCACGCAAACACATCTCAATCTTCCTACCTATAGTCTCCCCCCTATGGTCCTCCACTTGACAAAAATTCAGAATCCTCTTATGCAAGTTCCAATCATCATCAATAAAATGACATGTGAGGGACATATAATTCAGATTTTGAATACTAGTCCATGTGTCCGTAGTAAGGCACACCCTACGACCTTTTAAGGCTTCCCTTAGTTTCTCTCTCTCAACACCATAAATGCCAATCACATCCCTAGCTACAGTTTGGCGAGATGGAATTTCCCTAATTTGCAACTTAGGTTGTAAGGTTGTTGAATATTTTTGAAACCATACCCTTCAACTAGCCTAAAAGGCAACTCATCTATTATAATCATTTTAGCAAGTGCCTTCCTAGAAGCCTCAACAGTAAAGGCTGATGGTACAAGCTGAAACCCTTCCCCCTTGGGTTCAAATGCTAAGGTTTGTTGCCCTTTAAGTGAAACTCTATTAGGGTTCTTAACACAGTTTGGTGTATGATTCAATAAATTAGTACTACCATGACCCTTACTATTAGCACGATAAGGTTTTTTACAATAATGGCAAACAGCCTTAAATTGACCCTCACTAATCTTTATTTTTTCAAAATGATCCCAAGCAATAGACTTTTTCCTATTACTACCACAATCAACAGCTGCCTCACACACCTTGGTTTTATGCTTAGGTTTAGGTGGAAGTGCCTCAGCACTGGTTGGAGTGGCCACAGATTCAGCTTGGACAGTAGGATCAACTTGGGCAGCAGGTATTGTTTGGGAAGGGGGTGCATCACTAGAGGTTTCCATAGCCTAAAGACATCAAATTTAAGCATTAGAAAACGACCATAATAAACTAATCCTAAGAAAGATCATTGTAGTTGACCTCTTTAAAGGGCAAAGTCACATACACTAGACCTTTGTAGAATAAGAAATATTATTATGCGTAAGTATTGTCTTCACAAGTACTGATTTCATTTGACACTTAGTGTTCTGTATCAAGGTAAATTACATAGCACTTCATGATTTCATTTTAAATTACATGCATGTTTAAGAGTCAAAACAAAGCTAAGCACTTATATAACTATAAGAATTTGAAAGAAATTGTCCTTGGCAAAAGTTTTTATATCCATAAACAATAAAGATAAGAGGGACAGGATGTAACTAAATATCGAAATACCTATGAGCACCTTCAGCACAATGACCGAGCAACCTCACTAAATTTTTATGCTGAACACGTCCAATTGCTTCAACTTCAACCTTAAACTCCTTCTCAGCTTGTCCTCTAAAGCAAAAAAAATTACCCCAATTAAGCTTTCTCTACCATAACCCCCACAACACAAAGCACATGAAACACTTGTTCAACATATAATCCACACCTTCAACTCTCAAAGTTTTAACAAATCAACAAACAATAAATTAGTTATAACAAGTTCCAATCAATACAATGTTAAAAGTTGGGACTTTTTTTTTTTTTTGCTATCAAAACCCACAAAATATAAATAAAAATCTAAGAATTAACAATTAATTAGTGACAAATTAAAAAACGTCCATCTGAATTAACACATTAAATCCCCAACAGGGTTCATACAAACAAAAAGCAAAGTATTTAAAACTAACACCCCAAGTAAAAAAAGATTAAAAATCCATAAATATACTCAATTTCATAAAAAAAAGCAACAACCAAACAGAGTAACAAACATCAACTTCCCAACCGGATTCATAACAACACAAAGCAAGGTAATTAAAACTCACATTCCTAGTAATTAAAAGATTAAAATTTTATAACAAAGAAAACAAAAACAAAGAGTGAGCCGAAAAATAAAGTTACTTTTCATATAATTCTTATTAAAACTCACAACCGGATTCATAACATTCAGTTACTTTTCATATAATTCTTATTACAATATCAAAAAATAAGTCATTTGAACAAACTGATAAACCCATATCACAGATTCACAAACACAAAATACAGAAAAAGAGGGATGAAAAGGGGAAAAAAATTACCTGATCTGAGACTAGGAAGCCGAGACAGAGAGGCTGAGAAGACACATGGAGTGCAGAAACTATAAAGATTTTGAACCTTTGATGTAAAGGAAGGAGTAAAGGACTTGGTTTGTTTCAAAAAATAAAGACAGATTTTGAAATCAGTAGAGACTAGAGAGCAGAGAGAAAAAAGAACTCAAAGATGACCAATTTATAAAAGAGAGAGATGAGGGTTGAGGTTGAGACTTAAGAGTGAGCCGAGTATGGGTCTGATTTGGGTTTTGATTTGAACTTTGAAGTGTAGGGTGTAGCCGAGACTCGGGCATGGGGAAGTGAATCAAGAGATTCATGATGTGAAGTGTAGCCGAGAGAGGCCCGAGACTCTACTTAAACTCTTGAAGTGTACTGTGTCTGTGACTCTGTGTAGGCCGGTGTAGCCGAGACTCTACCATGTCCATGGTCCATGGACATGGTAGAGTCTTGAAACCCTTAGAGTAGAGGCATGGGGAAGTGAAATTTTTTTTTGATTTGAAGTGCTGTGCTTGTGTAGCTATTTGCCCGCTCCATATCTTCAGTGATCAGAGTCTGAAGTTCAGCAGGAGATTTTTTTTTAGGCCATGACTCATCAGGGTAAAGGAAATTGTGTGGTGGAAGGAGCTTCTCTCAGTTCTCTATGCGTGGAAATTGTGTTTGGCATTTTCAAAACCGTGGGAGCAAGTGGTTTTAGGATAAATACCACTCATTGTTTAGCTTTTAGTCCCATCACCTGCCGTGTAGCTCTTAAACAAGTCAGCCTTTTTAGTTTAGTCCAATCACCCCACTTTCCCAAGCTTCAGACTTCATGGGTTTATTGTACTACATGTTTTTTTTTTTTTTCACTTAACTATCAGTCGGGTCGGATTCTGCAGGTATTTAACTCATTAACCCACCACCCGAACCAATTTTTCGGGTTTTATTAGAGGGGGACCCAAATCCGAACCACCATGGACTTCGGGTCCACCCGTTGGGCCTCGGGTCGGTCGGACCCGGGCGAGTTGATCGGGTCTTTTACCCGCTGGACAGCCCTAGCTCTAATAGCAGGACTAGATCTCGCATAAGTAGCAGGAGCCACGGATGCAATGGTATGTTATGATTCCCAAGTAGTTACTAGTCAGATTACTGGTTGTTACGAGTGCAAAGGAGAACGGATGAAGGAATACCTCAAACAGGTGAAGAGTAGGATGCGCAACATGAATGTAGAGTTGTTCAAATCCCAAGGGAGGAGAATGAACAGGCCGACCGACTTGCCAAGGCGGCATCAGCAGATAACATGCCTTTCCTAAGCAAGGTACTCCTTTTTGTTCAGAACTCACCCATAATAAACGTAGTCAACATGCAGGAGATAGGAATCGAGGAAAACCGAACAACGCCGATTATCTCCTACCTGAAGGATGGTTTGTTGCCCGGTGACAAAAGAGCCGCAAGGAAATTGAGGATATACGCTACGCGATTCATATTGATTAAAGATGTCTTATACGAGAGAGGTTTCTCCCGCCCCTACCTAAGGTGCCTTGTCCTCGAAGAAGAGGACTATGTCATGAAGGAAGTACATGAAGGAGTATGCGGGAACCACTCGGGGTTGCGGTCCTTAGTCCATAAGCTGATTAGGGCCGGATACTACTGGCCCACTATGCAGAAGGATGCTAAAGTGTACGTTAGGAAGTGTGACAAATGTCAGAGGTTCGGCAAGCTCATAAGGCAACCGACGGAAGAACTCACTCCAATGACAGCCCCATGGCCCTTTGCTCAATGAGGTCTTGACATCATGTGCCCGTTTCCTACAGCAGTCAAGTAGTTGAAATTCCTACTGGTCGGCATAGACTAGTATGAAGCCTTGGCCAACATCACAGAGAAGAATGTACATAGCTTCATGTGGAGAAACATCATTTGCAGATACGAAATACCCAGAGTCCTAGTCTCAGAAAACGGGAAACAGTTCGATAACGACGTATTCAGGGACTTCTGCTCACAGCTTGGGATTAAGAACCATTATTCGTCTCCTGCACACCCACAAGCCAACGGACAGGTTGAGGTCATGAACCGATCCTTGTTAAAAATCATCAAGACTCAGCTCGAGGGGGTGAAAGGTGTTTGGCCGGAGGAGCTACCTAGTGTACTATGGGCATACAGGATGACGGCAAGGACACCTACAGGAGAGACACCGTTTCGACTTGCGTATGGCAACGAGGCAGTCATTCCAGCTGAAGTAGGTCTCACCAGTTACAGGGTAGCAAACCACGACATGGAGAAGAATGACGAGGCGATGTGCTTGCAGCTCGGTTCAATACATGAGATCAGAGCGACGGCTAAACAAAGGTTGGCGCGATATCAAAGCCTCATGGCAAGGCACTATAACTCCCGAGTTAAACACAAGGACTTCAAGAAAGGAGATCTCGTCTTGAGAAAGATAACGGGCGCCACTAATAACCAATCTCATGGGAAGTTAGGACCCAACTGGGAAGGACCATACAGGGTCGTGTCATGGAATAGGAAGGGCACATACTATCTCGAGTCACTGGACGGAAAAAAGCTACAACATCCCTAGAACGTGGAACACCTAAAGAGATACTACCAGTAGATAGAGGTGCAAACGCCGGCACTCCTCATTTCCAGTTTATTTTTTCAACAAATAATTTTAAGTTTTTATTATTCTTTACGGTACTTTTAGAGCCCAAAAGGCAATTTTCTAGTTTTTTATGAACAATATTCCACTTGCTTATCCATCATAGTAAGAGGAGTTTATTCAGAACATATTGAATTTCTTCTGCTGAGATTTATTTACAAAGTCCCTAAATTGGACAGATCATCCTAAGAAGGATGAGATTCATTCACCGTCCACAAACTGGATGGATTAACCCATTTACAAGTCCATAAACTGGACAGATCATCTTAGGAGGGATGAAATTTATTTACAAAGTCCATAAATTGGACGGATCATCCTAAGAAGGATGAGATTCATTCACCATCCACAAACTGGGTGGATTATCCCATGAAGGATAAAATTTATTTACAAGTGCATTAACTGGACAGATCATCCCACAAGGAATGAAATTTACAAGTCCATAAATTGGTCGGATCATCCAATAAGGGATGAAATCTATTTATAAAGTTCACAATTTGGACGGATCATCCCATAAAGGATGCAATTCCTTTACATTGTCCATAAACTGGATGGTTCATCCCACAAAGGATAAAATTTGAAAAGTCCGTTAACTGAACGAATCATCCTATAAAGGACATTTAGTCCATAAAATGGATGAACCATTATCAGAAGGGCAGAACACGTTCAAATTTAAAATAAAAAAAAAATAAAAAATAAAAACTCATATGAGAAACGGATGAGTATGCATTAGGAAGAACATAAAATCAAAACACAACAAACGTTTACATAAAATTTCAACCAAAGGCAACGGTTAAAACAAAACAAACATATTGTTCTCCCGTGCATTTTCAAACTTAAACAAGAATAAAAAGAATGTACAACTACTCCGGGGCTACAAGGTTCCTTCCTTGTCATCAGGCCCCTAGGCTGAAGGTTGACGGGCATCACCCTCAACGGATCTTCTTGTATCAGCCTTTAAAGCCTCACCATCACTGTGGTCTTCACCAAAGAGCTCGTCCGTCCCCTCGATGTCAACGGGGTGAGCTGGAGTCTAGCCCTCAAGGTCGATGGTAATGTGTGAAAGGTTCAAGTCTGGAAAAGAAGCCTTGACCTGACAGAGGCAATCATCAAAGCCGTCGGCAAAAGAAGTACCCAGTTCACTCAGAAAAGCGTCAAAGTCTCGGTACTCTCGAACAACATCAACTTTTGCCTAACGGAGACTATCCTCTTTTTCCTCTAAGGTTTCTTTTAGCAACTCTACTTGTTTCTCCAATTCACTACGGAGCTGCTCGAATAGCTTCAGCTTCTCTTCATGACGAAGCCTTCAGGCCCTCAGCTCCATCAGCTCTTCCTCCATTGCATTTGCCTTTGCACGGACGCGCTCCAGCGTCTTCTTGTAAGAAAGGAAACGCTCCATCAATCCCTTCGCCATCAGGACCCCCTACACCAACAACAAAGGGTAAGTACGAAATGATAAAAATACAACGGAACATGTAGTGACGGATACAAACCTGTGTAAGGTTGAACAGTGCCGTCTCCCCCATTGCTTTAGTAGTGTGATTGCCCAGGTCCTTGTAGTCCTCGTCCTTGATGATGGAGGTGATTTGCTTAAGGGCGTACTGGGAATCCTCTCGGAGAAGGACGGGAGGTTTCTCCTTGACGGGGTCTAGATTGACCATCAGACCCTTGCCCTTCCCCAGGCCAAGCTTAGGGGGCAACTTAAAACCGTCAGAAGCTTGACTAGCAGCCAGTCCCATCACCACCTTCTGCTTTTTGCCTTGGCGGTCAATTTTCTCAAACGGTTGCCTTTTTGTGGACAAGTGAATCGAGCCTATCTTGGGGGGAAGATTCCCCTCTAGCTTCTTCTTAGCAGTAGCCTGCTGCTTTATGCATGCCCTTCTCCTAGATTCTTCCATTTCTACAAAAAGTGGACGGGTAAGGATGGTAATTGAAAATACAAACACACAATGGGCAACGGACTTACGTCTGCGAATTCGTGCGTCGTATCAACGGGCAGCAGTGGTAGGTTTTGGATCGTCATAGTACTAGTAGAGAGTATCCAAGGTAACGAGCTTTACCCAAGCCCTCTCCGACAGCTTAGTAGTCCTAAAGATTTTTTCCAAGAAACCGAACTACTCGATGGTAACCTGTGGACGATCGCGAGCTGCAAAGAAGATGGTTAGGACAACTAAACAAATATAAAAGGATTAAACCTAATAAAGACAGACACATACCAGACGGGGGCATTATACCCCATGTCATGTCAACAAGCATGTACTCATGATCATTTGGACGACACATCCAATTGTCCCCACGAAGGAAAAAGTAATGACCTTTCTAGTTCCTATTAGAGTTTGGGGTCTCGCACACTAGCCTAAGCATTGGACTTCATGGAAGAAAACTATACATCCCCCTGGATTGGGCAATCTTAGAAGGACGGTAACAATGGAAAAATTCTACCACTATCAACCATCACGCCCCATTGGACATTACCCTGTACAAGACTTCTACACCTAGGAAATCCCTCTAGGTGTTCGAAGAGATCTGAGAGACGGCCAATCCTAGGTATTGGAGAAGACGACGGTGAAGAGCACTCAATGGAAAGCGAAGCCCAGCTTTCAGCATCTGCTCGTATACCCCGACGTCTTCAAGACCCCTATAGTAGCACTTTTCTGACTTAAAAAGTAGACAGATAGATATGTTGTCAAGTATCTGGTACTTCTCCCTAAGTGTGTTGAAGTGCGACGGTTTGATGGTAGAGATGAAGTCATTTACCGTCCACAAGGGAAGTATGATGAATTCCCTGAACCCATCAGGACCTATGATGGATTGGATGGGATGGTCTACACCGTCTAGGTCATCATTTGAGTTATACTTTAACCCGTCCTCATCCTGCACCTCATCCTCCATATTTGGAGGAGAGTTGGCTGACGGTTCCCTCTCCTCGCTAGAGGTGCCAAGGTCTACTTGACCTGACCCTGACGGAAACACCTCATCGTAGCCCACTCCATCGCGGACAAACGATTGACCACTTAATGCCTCACTAGACATCTGACACCTACAAATGACGGATAAAAAATCCTAAGACTCTAGGTCTACACTGACAACAAACAAGCGAATGCAATAAAGAAAGAGAAAAACTTGAGATAGGGGAAAGAATACTCACATCTTGGCGGTATGAGAAGGATGACGGAAGGCTAAAAAGAACGGTAGTACAAAATCAATGAGGCGACGGTTAGAGAAGAGTGGACGGAAGCGCTCTGATCAGTAAAAAATTTTCCAAAAGGCAAAAATGAAAGGAACAAGCAACATATATATAGAGGGAACGACGCGGAAGACAAAAGGACGCTTCGTTTCAGACAAAAACTCTAAAAGCTTGCCAAGTGTCCTTACAGCATTAATGACCTTAGTCTAGCCTGTCAATCAACACACGTTTCTCAAGGATAAAGGCAAACCATCACTCCATGGATCCGTGTAAAATGGGCGACGGACCCATGGAGTGAGGGGCCAACTGAAAAGGGTATATTTAGGGTAGACGGTCAGAATTTGCAAAGACCAACGATAGGTAGCATCAATAGGACAACGGATAAAGACATGCGATGACAAAACCCATGAACAGTGGATGGATAATGTATTGGGACGGGTTACCTCCAGTGTACGGGATGATCCAAGGAGAACGGGTCGCCTGAAAAGGACAGATAGACCCCCGGACGGACACTGAGGTCGACGGAACCAAATACACGTGGTAATGACATGGCTTACATGGTTTCCAAGCATGTTTCGAATAATAATAACTTGTAAACCACTCTTAACCCTAGTTAATAGAACCCTTACATGGAAAGGTTCTCTTAAATTACGTGCATTTATGAAGATCTTCTCTACAAGGAAATATTCCTCTTTTCCAAGGAACAAAGGTCGGCTCCTCACCACTATAAAAAGGCCATAACCTACAGAAAATAGGTACGCGTAATTCATCTCAGCTCTAGCACTCTAAAGTTGTGACAATCTTTCTAACTTAACCTTCGGAGGGTATTAGGCCTATACCACACCGGTACCCTCTTGAGGTCTTTTTCTTTTTGGCGTGTGCAAGTGTTGTTTCAGGCACATAAGGACTTTGTAGCCTATTGACGATTTTTGGCATCATCAAACAACAACGACAACAATGATAGATTTAGTCAAGTTTGAAGCACCAATCATTCAACTTTGCTTGCACGTAATAAATATCAAGATAGAAGATAGGGCTTTCTAGAATTACACACACACAAGAGGTACCTTGATATAAATGATAACCCAAATTAGTCTTGATTGATGAAATCTAAGGCCTTTATCTATTTTTTTTTTTGTAATTTTAATTTTTTTTCACATGCTCCATAATTATTAGTTTATTACTTGAACTAAGCACAGGAAGAAGCAAAAAACACCTTTGTGCATGCATTTAAGTGGATGTCAAGATGTGCATAATTATTAAATTAAAGTGTCAGAAGGGACAAATCCAGAACTTAAGAAGCATGGACTCAACTTTTTCATTAAGAACAATCCAGCTCAACATTATAAAACTTCCAGAGTGACAACACATAAAGTTGTTAATTTAGACAATCATATATGAAAGGGGATAATTATAGAATGTGGTCATGCAATTGAGGATGTAAATTAACCGAATACCTGCTCTGGCCGTAGTGTAGACAGCGACGTCCGGTACGCAGGAAGGACGTGCGTGGCATGCTCAGCGGTGCTTTTTGGCCCGCTTCACCTAGCAAACATGGGGTTTCGACAAATGCTCGTTAGTGAACTTTCATGTAATGAGCTGTCAACACTGTTGTTAGTTTTGTTTTATATTTCACATCCATATACTTCAGTATCTAAGCATTGATAAGTTTCTTTTGTTTGTTAGTTTGGCATAACTTCTTCTTTTTTGATATATATTATTGCAATGAAAAAGAGCAACTGATCACTTTGGGCACACTTAGCTGTTCTACTTGATTCTATAAGGTTCATTTCAATGTGACTTTGCCTTAATTATGCAAAGAGAGAGAGAGAGAGAGAAAGGGAGAGAGAGAGTGTGTGATCAATAATGGCCGTGTATCACATAGAGTCCAATGATTATATCTAGATCACAACACTACCCAAATATAAGATCTATAATATCATTTTGTTCTTAGAATCAAGCTTGTGAGACAATGAGATATGTGCAAAATAATAAGTCCAAACCCCACCTAAGTGTAAAATCAGGAACTTCTGGATAAGGGTAACGTATTTGTTAGGTTCTAAGACCTTAGGGACTAATGTATTAGAACTTCAATGTGTATTGTGTTGTCAAACCATGATCAAAACATTTAGTCTAGGTTTAGACTTGCTCAAAGTTTGGTTTAATGTAAATTTGGAATCGAGTAGTTGCTGGAAATTACTGTTCTATTTTTGCACGGCTCGATCGATCGAGAATAGTGGATCAGGAATTTTCTGCAGAATTTTAAGTCGACCCAAATAACAGTTCAAGCCCATTAAGGATTAGGGTTTCAGATCTACTTCTTCTAGTATATAAAGGAAACCTTAAACACGTTTTTATGAGAGCTTTTTAGAGAGATTAGAGTGCATCTTGTGCCTCTCTTGTGGATCTAGGGTTTGTACCCAAAAGCTCTCTAAGGATGCTCTTTATACTATGTGTGTGAATCTTTTGTGAGATCTAGAGGTGCTTGCCTTCACATACACTTAGGGTTATCAAGATCTAGATTGATATCAAGAGCTTGGTGATCAATTCAATTGCAGATTCAAGAGCTTAAAGATATACAAGCGGGAGTGCTTGTGCTTGCTGGGAATCCAAGAAGGAAGTAGTCTGTAGACTTGGAGCTATCATGTGGTCGTGGTAGTAAGTTTCTTACTCGAGGTAGCAATAGGATATTAGTGGTCTAAGTCGCTATTTTGTAAACTTCAATTCTTCCATAGTGGATTCAGTTTTACTGGTTTGGTTTTCTTGGGTCATCATATCATTGTGTTCTTTATATTTTCACTGCTTTGTGTGATATGATTTATATGTGTTAACCTAGATCTGCATAATTTACCTAAGTTAATCACTTAGCTAAATAACTAGGTTAAAACTGGTTGTGTTTAAGGGGTCTAAAAACATACAAATGGTATCAGAGTGGGTTAGCTCTAGTGTTTAGATCTTTTGATCTAAGAGTTGATCCTTGATCTTTGTTATCATGGACAATTTGAAGTGTCTTTCTACTCGTGTTTTTTATGATTTGAATAAAAAGGACAATGTTGTTTTTGTTAATTTTTTCGATGCTTGTGAAACTCTTCATAAGGAATTATTGAAATTTATTGCTAAGAAATTCAAGGAATAGTTAAAATTGGCCAATCTTGAAAAAGAGGAATTGGTTGTTAGATTAGATGAATCTAATAAAAAGAATGAATTTTTGAGAAATCAAATTTCCACTCAAGATGAGAAGATGAAAAGCTTGGAACAAGAGTTAATTGAATCTAAAGCTAAAATTGAAAATTTGACTAGTACCAAGCCTGGTGTTGATAACAGAAGTATTTCTGTTTCTCTTAAGCCTAAAACTGATAAAGTTTATATCCCTCCTTTCAAGAGGAATTTTAAAGAAAAAGACTTATTCTGCTAGGTTAGACAAAGGTAAAAGTTCTGATGTAAACGCTGAAATTTCTAAACCTATGTCTAAACCTACTATTAGAGAGCATAAGAAATCTGTTTTTGTGTCTACCTGTCACCTTTGTGGTGTTGTTGGTCATATTAGACCAAATTGTTCTTTGTTGAGACAAAAACCAAAATCTGAGACTAGATTTGCTGTTAGGAATACTGATGTTCATGTTTGTCACTTTTGTGGTGTTTCTGGTCACATTCGTCCTAATTGTCATAAATTGAAATTTAAACATTCTGTACTTCAATCTAGGATATGTGATGATATTTCTCCTGCCATAAGTCCAAATAAATTGTTTCATATGCTTTTGAAAAATTTAAGCTTATTGGCTTGTGAAAGGAATTTGCAGGATTTTAGTCTTTCTTAGAAGATTGGTGTAATCCCTCAAATACACTTTGCTTCACATGGATTTTCACCTACAAAGCCAAAGACTCGTGCTATATGGGTGAGAAAAGATTCTCTAAGGTGAGTGTTGCTGACTTGTCCCTGATTTAATTCTTTCAATTAATTGTGGACATGTTTTCTTTTAGTTTTTGGTTGTTTTATTTTCTTAAGTTATTTTGTTTTTTTTAAAAAGAAAAAAATCCAAAAACATTGAAAATTTTCAAAAAGACAAAAATATTTTATTTTGTGTCTTGTTTTATTTGTTTTGAGGATTACATAAGTTATAATATCTCTCTCTTGATTTAGAACATGCTTGACATTATGGAGAAACTTGAATAGTATGTGTTATATAAGTGCTAAGCTATTTATGATTTTGTACGAGTATGTACTAGTTTGTACATATACTCATGAGTTAATTAAGAAATTGATATTTCTTGTTTGTGTACCCTCTATAGCTTAGTTAAGCATCATCATGCATAGCTTTGCATTGTTCTTTTAGTATAATGTGTGCTTTTTGTTTTTTGTCAGAAATTTTTTTTTGAAACCAAAAGGATTTTTATTTCTTTTGTATTACACATCATGGATATGTAATTGAGGTTGGCCGTATTATCTTTACATAACTTGTTTATGTACTTTGTTTAGCTTGGATGAGCTGATTTTATTGCACTTTACTAGTTTGAGCTTTATAGTGCATGTTGTGTGGGAAGATGTTTATAATTTTTTATCACTTTATCTTAATCATAAAGTCACATGCCTTTGATTGTCTAACTTGATCTTAATGAGAAATGTGTAAATAACCATCTCACCACTATTTACTAGCCAATCATGAACGCTTAGTGCATATCATATAATTTTGTGCTCGAGAAAGTGTAGCACATGCACAAAAAGATCATAAGGTGTAGCCTCAGTTTAATGCTAAAATTGTTGTGTACATTATTGGACTATAATTAAATCAATCAAATAAAATTGGTGTGTACATTATCCCGACTATTTTCTAATAATTTCCAAATCAAATAAAATTGGTGTGCACATTATGAGGCAAATCAAGAAACTTACATGATTGCAAGCTTGTTTTCTAGGAGATGTGAGAGTTATATGATGTAACTCTTTAAGTGATAGTTTCTTTCAACTTTATGTGATGAATTTTGTAGAAATTGTGATTGATTACTATCTACATATCACCTCACATGTATCTCAAGATTTTGCTAATTGCACACACTACACAAGTTACTCTTTGTTAAACTTGGTGCATGATATTGTGTGTGAATTTGGTTTGGTCATCCAAGATTATGTGTTCTATGGTGTTTGATGCAAAATATAGTTAAGGATTGGCAAAAATTGTGTTTTTGATGATTAAAAACTTTGTTTTGAAGATCTGGGTTGAATTCTAGTGTTTTTGAAAAAAATTTAATCTCATACTCATGCATTTCATTCATGAAACACTATGCTTTGAGGAGTTTCTGCATTACAATGCTCTATTTTTCAAAAATTTGATTTTTCCAGATTTTCGATCGATCGAATCTATTTTTCGACCGATCGAAAATGTGTTAAAATTTTTTGGTTAGCTTCTGCCTGACTCGATTGGTATTTGATCGATGCTTGACCAATTGAAACTGAAAAATTTTCAGTTTTTAAGTTTTTGACCAAAATTTTTTTCATGCATCATTTATGTTTAGGATTCACATGCATTGCATTGTTTTTTGTATCCATCTTGAAATTTTGCAGTCATATCTCTCATTGTTTTCACACATAACATGCATACACTTAGCTAAATTGGGTACTCAACTTGATTTAAAAATTGATTGATTAATTTTTGAGTCCTTTGTACATTTTAGTATATGCTATTTTTTATGTGTGAACTACAGAAAATATTTTTCTTAAAAGATATGATGGATAATCAATGAGCAAATATTTTCTCTGCTCATGCAACTGTTTATGGGTCACATAGTGTTAAGTTTTCATATATTGAAAGAGAGAATATTTTTCTTCAAGTGAATTCTCAAATGTTTTTTTTTGTTTGGTTTGTGTCTTTTTATTTATCCCCACCTCCTAAATTTTCCTCTACATTGTTTTTTCCCAAAACTTGTTTTGTTTTTCCTATTATTATAGGGGGGAGAAAAGTTTTTTTTACCTTTGTTGTTCTTAGAGGGAGTTGTTGCTCTTCATAGGGGGAGTTGTTTCATTGGTTCTCTATTTCCTCTTATTATTTGTTGCGTATGTTTCTGTTTACTCTTTGATTGGGTTGTCTTTGTCAATACGTGACAAAAAGGGGGAGAAATAGATGAAATTTGGAAAAGTTTTAGGGGGAGATGAAATTGTTTTTGAAAGGAGGAGAAAATAAATTTTTTGATATATCTAACTTAGGGGGAGAGTTAGTTTACTTTTAGTTTTATATTGTGTTTCATATTGGTTTACTTGTATCTTCGACACATGCGTTTATGTGTTTATTAAGTGTTTCAGGAATATACAGGTTGATTCAGTCATGCTGCTGTCTACACTTGCAATTGATAGATAGTAGTTAAGTTGAATTTGTTTTTGTTTTTGGGCATTTTGTAATGGGCTGTTTTTGTAACTTTGAGCATTTTGTTTATTTTGTGTTTAGTCACAGAATGCCAAAGGAGAAGATTGTTAGGTTCTAAGACCTTCAGGACTAATGTATTAGAACTTCAATGTATATTGTGTTGGCAAACCATGATCAAAACATTTAGTCTAGGTTTAGACTTGGTCTAAGTTTGGTTTAATGTAAGTTTGGAATCGAGTAGTTGCAGGAAATTACTGCTTTATTTCTGCACGGCTCGATCGATCGAAGAATAGACTCGATCGATCGAGAATCGTGGATCAGGAATTTTCTGCAGAATTTTAAGTCGGCCCAAACAGCAGTTCAAACCCATTAAGTATTAAGGTTTCAGATCTACTTCTTCTAGTATATAAAGGAAACCCTAAGCACGTTTTTATGAGAGCTTTCTAGAGAGATTAAAGTGCATCTTGTGACTCTCTTGTGGATCTAGGGTTTTGTACTCAAAAGCTCTCTAAGAATGCTATTTATGCTGTGTGTGTGAATCTTTTGTGAGATCTAGAGGTGTTTGCCTTCACATACACTTAGGGATATCAAGATCTAGATTGATGTTAGGAGCTTGGTGATCAATTCAGTTGCAAATTCAAGAGCTTAAAGATATACAAGCGGGAGTGCTTGTGCTTGCTGGGAATCTAAGAAGGAAGTAGTCCGTGGACTTGGAGCTGTCACGTGGTCTTAGTAGTAAGTTTCCTACTCGAGGTAACAATAAGATGTTAGTGGTCTAAGTCGCTATTGTGCAAACTTCAATTCTTCCATAGTAGATTCAGTTTTACCTTGAGGATGGCTAAGTTAAAACCTCCCTAGGTTTTTTACTGGTTTGGTTTTCCTGGGTCATCATATCATTGTGTTCTTTATATTTTCGCTGCTTTGTATGATATGATTTATATGTGTTAACCTAGATCTGCATAATAACTAGGTTAAACTAGTTATGTTTAAGGGGTCTAAAAACGTACAGTATTACTTAGTTGGAAACAATAATGCATGTTAGACGTGATGCTTAGACAAAGAGAGAGAGGAAAAATGTGTCTAATCAGTTTTGTGTATAGTCATTGAAGAGAAGGAATAAATTATGCAGTTCAAATTTGTACTAAATAAAAAGTATTGTATGTTAGGCTATGTTACAAAAATTTGTTATGTTCCAATTGGAAAATTAAAATAAAATCATATTAATAGCAAACAAAAATATCAAGATCCATCATCTTATAAAAATAATTGGGAACATGTTCATGAAAAATCAACTCATTCTAATGAAGTCACCCAAAATATGAATTGCATGACAAATTTTATGTAGTCCTAGACCTTCACAAATTCCAATCAAATTTACCTATATATATAGTACTAGACCTATCATTTTCAATTTTTTTTTTTTTAAAAATCTATGAGGCCTATTTTTTAAATGTTTTAATATGTGAGAGTGAAAGTTTACCCAATTGTTCATACATTGTATATATCACTTATTGGACAAGGGGCCTCAAGAAGAGAAGGCCCTCCTATATCCAAACCATGGGGACAATTTTGAGTAGTTGGATAATAAGCAAGAGAACAATTTTATTATATCAAAGAGAAAAATATAATATAATATACTATTACACATAAATAGTTTTTCCTAACAGACACTTAGCTTCAATAACTAGAACTCAATGAACATACCTAATGGCAAGGGGCTTTGAGTGCACTGGCGGTAAAGGCGGCCTCACAATAGGGCAAATTCGTGGGAACCTTGAATAGGCCCATAGCTGCACCAACAATAGTGCTCCTCCAATCTGCATCGCATCCTTCTTCGATGCACTACAAAGCTGCCTGTACAGCCAAGCCAATGCTGCACTACCCCAGCTATATTGTCTCGCATTGCTAATTGGGTTGAGGATCTGCAGAGGCAAGAGTGAAACCCAGTCCACCGACTTGTCCATGAACAACAAGGTCCCCATCCAAACAAGTAGGTAGTAGTGGGCATGTTGCTGCACTACTTCGTCACTGACGTTCGCTGCTGGGGGAACCTTAAACTGTGCATCAAGCCACGTGTATCTTATCCTCGCCCCAGCAAGGATAGTCGTGCTTGTGTTCAATCTCGAGGGCAGAGGTTCATGGCCCAACAAATATCGGCAAGAATGGCTCTAATTTAGGTCTATCCTCCCAATGACAGGCAACCCATCCACCGGAATCCCCAGCATCACCTCTATATCTTGCAAGGTGATGCCCATTTCTCCATGGGGTAAGTGGAACGTGTGCGTCTCCAAACGCCACCGCTTGACCAAGGCCGTGATCAAGGCATGGTCGACCTCCATATCGGGAACCTTGAATAACCTGGTGAAACCTGCTGCTTCTATGTACTGCATGATACTTGGGTCTAGCCCACCCTGCAGCAGTACACATTTACGGAGTCGAACCTTTACGACGCTAGGCACCTCTTACACACGGACAAGCATTGTGTTAGGTAGTGCACAAGAGGTAATTATAAAACGGAGATGCATTAATAATACTACTACAAACCTCGTCGGCGGCGTGCCTCCAAAGTGGAGTAGACTAATGATCCGGCTGCCGGTTCAATTGGGTATCATCTTCGGATCCAAGCTCCACTCTATCCAGTGCCTACATATCTGACACGGCAGCAAATAGATTGTTAGCAGTTATTAAGGATTCACTCTATGACAAGTAAACCACAATTAATATAAAATAAAAGCATGGATATAGTAAGACATATCATGATCCCAACAAGATTGTCAACATCACTTCTTACCCCAACTTAACATACAACCCAAAAGCAATCAAATTAAAGCTTAAATAAATAAGAACTTGCCAGAATTTTAATAATAACACCTTTTTTTTCTATTATCTGTAATTGAAGTAAAAAAAACAAACAAAAAATCCATCAGGATAATAGACCAAGTCACAGTCAAAACATATAGAGAAAGATTTTATATAATAATAAAAACATGGCAAACACAATTTGGAGGCCCAATTTTGTAAGCAAATGATTCAAGGATTGTAGCTAAGCCAGTCATTGAAAAACAGAGTTCAATCTCACATCCAAAGAATCCATCATAACTTAGATACACAACAACGAGGCTATTTTGCAAAAACGATATAACATTGAGAATCAAAAACACCTATTCCTAATAATGCTGCTTTAATCCAGATAAAATGCTCATCAAGTCAATTTGTAAAACAAACGCACTTTTAGGCTCACAAAACGCCTAACCAAATGGACCCTAATGCTACAACGACAATTAATTTGGCTAATTTTTATTGATTTTCATCTACTATTATTAACTTGACACCTTGGCAACTGTCATATATTTTGTGAAAAAATATATCTATATATATATATTGTGTTCACTTGTCCATCATTGAGTCATCATACTGTTTTAAGTCCCTAAATTGTACTGACTTGATTTTAAGTTCCACAAAGGTGACATTAATTATAGACAGTATATTGCTTGTTAGATCGTCTTTTTCAAAGTAAAAAATAAAACACTAGTTTGTTCATCCTTAGTCTCTAGAGATTATATGGATAGTCCAATGCATGATCCCTATCTTAAGGTGCCTACAAAGTTTAGTTTTTTTATTTGAACAGCAGCATTAAGGAATATGGAATTGTCGTGTTTTCTTATGTGAATTGGGAACTGCTATCTATTGTCCTAAACTAAAACATATCTCAAGGGATTAGCCTGTAGATGATCTTCCCTTTGCATTTGGTAAACACGGATGCCATTTTCTTTTTTAATTGTTATATTTAATTGTCTTGACAAATGGTGAACAAGTTTGAATAAGTTTTCACATTTTTAATGCATGTGGGATTAGGCATCAGTTTGAAACTATTCTTCACTTTGGCTGAATCTTCTGAGTCTAAGTATTTTTCTTGAACTATTGAGTGTTCCAATTTAGTCCTTAAAATATCAAAATCACCGCAGTGTTACCCTTACCATCTTATAGGTCAGACTCATACCAATATAAATTTATTAAGTAGCAAATCTTATGTATGTGGATACAAATGCACGCACACCATCTAGTGGGAATCAAATATATGTATATATATATATATATATATATATATATATATATATATACACACGAAGATATAAAGGGTCCCAGATTTCCATCTGGTGGGAATCTTATATCATCACCATTGTTGTGGTAATCTCATTCCCATGAAACATGATAATATAATTCCCGTTGGAAAGTGACATTCCTGGAATGTATTGTGTTAGTGAACCAAACATGGGAATTAAGTCAAATTCTTGAAAAGTTATGGGATTCTATGAGCTAAATGACTAATTAACGTGCTAGAAACTTGATTGATAACTACATGTTCAACATCTGAACAATATTTAAATGCGATAGTTCTTTTTGGTTTATGATGTCTTTGACAGTGATTTTAATAGGGAAAATATCAATTACAATTATTAGGAGCTGTATATTAGGTTTCCATTTAAATTTAACCATGCAACCCACAATATGTGATCTTCCCCCAAGGACATTTAAATTCAACTCTATGGCTTATGACCAATGCAGTCACATAGTTGACTTTAATTAGGGAATGTAAGGTGCATCACTTAAAGAACTATACCTTTTGTCCATTTTAATACTATGTTAAAGCTTATGCTTAGGTCACAATGTTAAATTCAATTTTAAGAGACGTATAGCATTATTACATAGTAACTACAAGAATAAGTGACTACCAATGTCCATACACCAAGTCCCAAAGCATTTATGATGATGGAGCCCTAAAACCAATGGAAATCATGGAGGAGAAAGAAATTAGCACTTTGGGAGGCTAGGTTTTTCACTATACCTAGTTATTGGGGCTAACCACTCTATTTTAGTACTTTTTTTTTTCAATTAAGAACAGTGTTTGTTACACACACTGTCCATTATAATTGAAAACATGACTTTAAATCACATTTTCAAGTTTAAGATTGTGATTTTAAGTTACATTTTCAATTATAATTGGTTGTGTGTACAACAAGTTTCTCCCTCTGATTAAATACCCCCTATAGTAAACTCTAGGACTAGGGTTTCAATGGTAGGTTGCCTTCATGGGCACTCATTTGGCCTTAAAGCACGGCTTGATGCCAACATCCACCCACTCAACCATGATGAGAAGTTGAGCACCTATCTAGAATGTATTCATCGCATCTGCTCCATCAGTTTATTTTGCACATACAATGGGAAATTGTCCATACAACTAACCAGCCAAAACTGCATGGCCAAGACATATAATTAAGTTTAATCAAAATCAACATATAGTATAACCCCTAAATGAAACAACAACAACAAAAAAATGGCTTGCTATGCCTTAAATCTATCTAATCATGTTAGATTTCGATTCTTTTAATCCCTCATGTGCTTTAACTAACTCAAAACCATGCTTAACCACAATAGCAAAATTATTTACTCACATTCATGTCCAGACACTTTGAGTCAACATGAATCCACTCAACTTTGTCTCAATCACTTTTCTAGTTATGTCTCACAAAACTAGTATATATAATCCAAGGACCGTCGATGAGAGAGTATGTAAAAAAATAACACTAAAACAAGAATGGAATACAAACTATTTAAATGGGTTGGGAGCAAGGAGTGCTTCACAAAATCCTCATCTCATTGTCATTCCTACTTACAAATAATACTCACAAAATTCATTAATACATACTAACTCAAAACTCATTACACCCAAATCACATCTAACTCACATATATGAGTATCTTTCCATCCCAAATGTTACTAAGATCTTTCAGCCTCCAAACATAATCTCATTATGAATTTAATTTAAAACCTCCAAATAAAGTCATATTATATTTATATATTGTTCATGCAGGTTTATTTCAGTTTCAAGGAACTACCAAATAATTTCCATATACGGTAGGAACAACTTAAACCAAAATCCCAATTAGGAAAAAGCCTCCACTTGGGATAAAGTCACCAAAACTTTCACAATGGTGGTAATATGTAAAATTATATTATCTATGTTTTAGAAAATAATACTACTAAATTAATTTTTAACAAGAAAGATTCTTTCCTTTTGCACTCTAAAATCTCTAATATACCTAACAAAATGGTATATATAAACGCAATGCAAAGCTTATTGTTAAGTTGTTCCATAATTATCAACTAGGTATATTAAGACACTTCATTCCTTATGTTCCAATACAAGTATTTTACTCAGCTTGCTGCACATGTTCTATTCCTTTTTAATCCCCAGTGGCATGGAGATTTCATGACACTGTCAGCAGCTGATATTTTCTCCTTTTCACCCTATTGTACGTAAAGGATGATAGAACGAGAGCCGAGAGGGTCTTTTGGTATTGTAGGTGCATGAAAATACACAAATCAAAGCAAAACAAGAGTCGTATTGAGACCTTCTCAGCATAAAGCAAAGGGGGTTCCATCCTTGTCACGTTCGAAACCAGCTAAGCCCTCTCTCTCTCTCTCTCTCTAGGTTCGAGAAAGTGTATGCAACAGAATCCAATCCAACCTATAAAGAATACAATCACCCTTAACTCCATGAAGTAAAAAAAACTGACAAACCCCAAACCCTTTCTCTCCTATATCTCTTCCTTCCTCCAGTTTCTTTTATAGACCCAATTATTAAAACTACATTCAATTTATACTTTTATACATGGTTTAACTACATTCAACCATCCAATTATTATGACTACATTCAACCTTGGCCCTTAACTATATTTCTGTATATATACACGGTTTACATCTAATTTATACTTTTCATTATGTGATATCTTTTCTGAGGTTAGAAAGTTTTTGTTTTAGTTTTTAGTTTGTTTAATTTGCATGTATCTATGGTGTATGCAATTAGAAATTTTTATAATTCGGTTATTACAATAAGTACTAGTTTAGAGACTTCACTGTCTTTTATTAAACAGCAACTATGGGGATGGTCTTATACGTTCTATCACCAATATAATGAATTTTTAGTTCAAATCACAAAACTCAACCTTAAGCCATTGGCCTCTGTACCAAACTGTTGCCTCTCCCACTTTAAATCAATCAATTGAAGAGAAAAAGAAGGGAAGGGATGGGGGGTTTGATTTAAGGCAACTCACAGAAGTTACTGCTATATTGACATATCATCTCAATAGTTTATTTATTAACAAATCATCCCAACAGTAGTTATTTAAACCCAAGATGCCAAGATGAAGAAAAAATTGTGGCACTAATCCCAAATCAAACATATAATGCTCGTAGAGTTGAAATAAAGGAATTAAGAAAAAGGGAAAGAGGGCCAAAGGATTCAGTGTATACATTATGCATTCAGCACAAAAGGAGCAGTCAAATTTGTACAGCTTCATCAAAAGATGAAATCGTATAATGCATAGAGGTGAATTAGATGAAAACTACGACAACTGTTCAGAAAGGCTTAATTAAAAAACAAAAGGACAATAACAAGCAAAGATTTTTTTTTTTTTTGATAATAGGGATTGAATATACAATTATACATAGGATTCCTTTGTCATAAATTATTGCCAAACTTCCTCTTCTAACAATAGAGATAGAGGTGATGCATGATTTAAGACTGCTGTAACTTCACTCTAACACAAAACAACAATTGTGACAACTTTAATTTAATGAATCTGATACAGGACAGAAGCCTTAATGGATCTGATACAAATTTTGATGCAAGAATTTTAAAAACTCAGCATTCAGTTAAGGTTCTTGAATAGGGTTTTGATGTTTAAGGGTTTAGGTAGGTTAGGTAATAAAATATTGGATCTTGAATAAGTCTGATGATTGTTTGCCTATTTGGTGTTAAAACAGTGAATAGAACAAGAAACGGATAAGGATAAAGGATAGGCAATCACATCTAGGTTCCTTAAGCAGTTAGATTTAGGAATGAGAAGGTAATCACATCCATAAAGCTTAAACTAATCTCTTGAAGTTGTCTTTTGGTCTCACAAATACCAACTTATTATAGGGAGAAATTCCTTGGAAGTGGCTCTAATATGCTAGCTAGAACCTCATGGATATCATGAGATCTTAAAAACTATTAAACCAACCCTTAACAAGTTAATTTTTACACACTATACAAAGTATTTAAACAAAACAATCACATTACATTTATAATGTCATCATTGCAGCATATAAAAGACAACAAACCATTGAATTTAAATTATTAAATTTACTACTTTTAAGTAAGTTTCAAAGAATAAACTTTGTCAACAGATACACAAACAAAAATCATCTTTCACCATCATCATCCAAAAATCTCTACTTAAAGCTAAAATTCATGAACCCAGCAACACAGAGATCAAATTTACTACTTTTAAGTAAGTTTCAAAGAATGAATTCGGCCAACAGACACACAGACAAAAATCATCTTTCACCATCATCATCCGAACATCATGATAAAAATTCATTATTTTATCATGTTTTTAGGTCTAAATACTTTCCCAATGGTACTGTTTTTTAGGCCAAACAATCATCCGGTTATTTTGCTTGGAAAAGCATTTTGAAGGCGCGAAAAGTCGTTTGTTGGGTGCAAAATGGAGGGTGGGTGATGGAAAAGTATTCAGATTTTTAAGGATTGCTGGCTGCCTAGAAGTTCAAGAAGTACTGCCACACCCATTCCCTCGGTTCTGGACAGTGAGGCTACAGTGGCAGAGTTGATGGACTCCGAGGTATGCGGGTGGGACGACCTAATGCTTGAATCATGCTGCATTCCCTTCGAAGCACCGCAGACCAAGTCCATTCCTCTCTGCGTATCCCCCTAAGATGATTTTATGTACTGGACATTTGAACAGGAAGGTGTGTACACGGTGAAGTCAGGATACAAGGCCATCTGTGAGGAAGCAAATTTGTCTGAGGCTTCGGTATCAAACTCAACAGCAACAAGGGAATTATGGTTTGGAATTTGGAAGCTTAAAGTACCAGGGAAGATTAAACACTTTCTTTGGAGGGCTTGTACAAACTGTTTGCCAACAAAAGTAAATTTGCTCAAAAGAAAAATCGTGACGAACTCGATATGCCATTGGTGTGGACAGTGTGAAGAAACTACTGATGCGAACCTCAATCGACACGCTTTGAGACCCAACAAAAATATTGGAATATTTAACCCAGGAAAGCTAAAAATCAGATTTATGATAGAAACCCTGACCCAACGTTTATAAAAGAAACGCGAACCAAAGGTATAAGTTGACCTTGACCCAATGATTATAAAGAATCACGAACCAAAGGTATAAAGTTTGAACGCCACAAGGAAGAATCCTTGATAAGTTCACAGTTCTTGAAGAACCAAAAGAGAGCAAAGCCTCACCTTTTCTGAATTTTATTCAATAATAATCTGAAAAACGTTTACAGACTTCAAAGCCTATTTAAGGACTCCACAAAACTTGACAGACAAGAAAATATATTCTGAAATAACTCCTAATTGATACCTTACCATATCAGGAATCAAGTTTGACCTAAAAAGCATTAAATGCACCTAAAAACAAGGAAAATACCTAAAAAACGTACTAAATAATAAAACCCTAAATAAAAGCTGATTTGGTCCGAAATTAGCGTATCCAAAATAGGAAAAAATCTGCCTTAACGATACAGAAAAGTCAATCAGCCATTAATTCATGCCATAAATCACTCCCAATTAAGTCAGATCAGCCCTAAGTAGCTTGAATTAAATTTATTACACTTTCGTCTTCCTTTGGGCCAAGCTTGGAATGTCCTGCGTTAGAATCAGCCCAAATCTCTTGAATCAGCCCATTAAGTGCTTCTTGGATCTTCTTGAATCTTGCTCTTGTAATAGGCCTAACTGGAACATGCAATGGATCCTTGAATGCTTGTTGATTCTCATCAACTACACTGCATGCTCTATGGAGCTGTGAGGTGATCAGGCTCGTCTGGTGCATAGATTTCAGTTGGGTAAATCAGTTCGAAGCGGCTCATGGGGACTTCTTGGATCTGGTTGGCCGCCTCATGTCGCGCCCTCAAGTGGTTGAGCTGTTCGCTGCAACAGCATGGCAAATATGGCTTCATCGAAACAAGACAAGACTCGGGGAGCACACAGTTCCGCTCGGGATGATCAAAGATGCAGCTTGCAACTTTCTGCAGATTTTCAAGCAGAGCTGAGACTATCCTTGCAGCAGAAAACCGACACAACCGAGACGAAGACGAAGATGGATGCCTCCAAAACCAGGTGAGTATAAACTAAACTTTGACGGAGCGATGTTCAATGAAAGTCGGAGGCAGGGATTGGGGTTGTGGTGCGCAACTTATCAGGACAGGTCATAGCTGCTTTGGCTGAAAAGGTGGGGAAACCATGCACCAGTGAGTTGTTGGAAATGTTAGCGGCAAGGCGAGCTGTAATTTTTGCCACGGAAATTGGTATACATCAGTCACACTTTGAAGGAGACTCAGAAACAATAATTAAGGCCCTGTTTGGATTTTGTCAAATTCAGTTAACAAAACTAAGTTTTGTTAACTCATAATCCAAAAACAATAGGCTCCACATGTCTAAGGTCTGTTTGGCTGCTTTTCCCGGATGTTAACTTAGTTAACAAAAACCAGATTTTTGGATTAAGAGTTAACAAATTCGGAAACTCCTGTGGGCTGTTTTCAAGTGATGAGTTATGTTAACTCAGTGGCACACCCGTAATTTTGGACAAGAGTTGGGTCCCACAACAGTGTATTGTTACGTCACTGCAGACCCGAAACATCAATGCACAGCAACTAGAAGCTCCCAACGGCACTTTTCCTTTACTTTCCCAACTACCAGTTTCACTCCTTCCATCTCACTTTCCCTTTTCCTTCTCCCAAACCCACAGCATGCCAACAACTGAAGCAGAGCTCCGTTCTCTCCGCCGAACAGCACCTTCGCTTCACCGAACAACACCTTCGCTCCGCCGATCAGCACCTTCAACCCGAGATTTACACAGCTCCGTTCACTGATTTTTGTTTCCGATGAGCCCCAAGCTCCGTTGATTAGCCTTGTCAATTCTATCAAAAGAAAACCCAAGCTCTGGCTCTCCTTTCACTCACCCCACCAACAGTTTTTTCCTTCACGCTAAAATGCAACCCACAAAAACTCTTCATTCCCAAATCCAAGCACTCCTCACACTTCCAAACCTAGTTTCCCAAGCTTAGCCGTCGCACAATTTGCTTGATCTCTTTCTTTCTTTCTTCTCCAGTTCACACAGCTTCTTCACTTTGCCTATGTTATTTCTCACTTCTCTCTTCTTTAATTTTTTTTGCTTAAATTGATTTTGGCCATCAACGGTAAGATCAATCGCTCTCTCTCTTGGATTTCTCTCTCACCAGCCGTTTGTCCCTCTCTCTCTCTCATGCCTCACTCTCTGTTTGCGACTTTGGGTAGCCGACCTAGTAGTGGCCGTGGTTGTGGGTATGGATGTGGGATGTGAGCAAAATCTAATCAAAGTCATTGTGGGTTTGGGTATTGTGAATATTCTGTGGGTTTGGGTTTTGGTTTTATGAATTTTTTTTGGGTTTGAGTATTATGAATTTTCTAGGTTTTTTGTTGTTCATTGTGATGAAGGTGTGTTTTCATTTTTGGTTTGCTATGTGGTGTGATGTAAAGTTTTGGTGAACAAAACTTTCTAGGTTAAGTTGTGAAAAATGAACCCAGGAAAAAGAACTGTTTATAAAAAATCTGTTTATGTTTATCAAGGAGAAGCAAGGGAGTTTGGGAGAGGAAAAAAGAGAAGTGGGGGAGAAAGAAAGAGAGACGCAGGTAAGGAAAAAAAAGAGGTTGAAACTTTATAAAAAATCTGACCCAATTTGACATGTGGGCTCCACTTGTGGAGTGAAAAACTCCTGAGATATTCTACCCAAACAGGCCACCAAACAGAGTTATAAGAAATTGGGGTATTTTTGAGTGATGAGTGATGAGTGATGAGAGATGAGTGATGAGTGACGAAAATTGAGTGAAGAGTTATGAGTGATGAAAAAAAAATAACCAAACAGGGCCTAAGGCTCTACAAAGGCATACTTTATTTTCTTCCTCATTTGGTCACCTAGTACAAGAAACTTTGGTCTTAGCTCCTTTAGGAGTTTCTCTCTCTCTCACATTGTTCAGTAAGGAAATGCGGATGCACATGCCTTAGCCCAAAAAGTAAGACTTTCTTTTTCATTTTTAGTCTGGATGGAGTATGTTCCACCGAATATTGATACGTTTATTTTGGCAAATTTAATAGTTCATTAATAAAAATTTCAAGCATGGTTTTTTCCCTAAAAAAAAAAAACTCAAACCCTTAGACCTTCATATTTTTTCTAATTGAAACCTACATCAAATGAGCAGTCCAAGTGTTCAGGTGTACCACCTCAAGTTTGTAATCCAAATCAAATGGGTCACCTGCAAGAAGGTGACTAGATCGATGGCTCAAACACAAGGCCAAGGTATATGTGATCAACTTTTCTTCAAAGGAATATTATTGCTTCTGGAATTGATTGACAGAGTGGTAAGATGAGAAATCCAAGATTGGCTTGTCTTCAACCACCTTGATGGACTTGCAATTTTTTTTTTTTTTTAAAGGATTTTCTAGACTTCACCATCTGTGGGGCTGGTGCTTTCGTTTTAAAATCTGAGCTAGACTACCCAAGTAGGCAAATGTCCTTGGCACCAACTACCTATGGATGGATCTAGACTAGTTGCTGCATTTATATTTTATGCTTCCCATTTGCCCAGCAGAAAATTACCTGGTGTTAACTCTTCTTTTTAAAAATAAGCTAAAATGAAAAATTGACCCTTTAACTTTTTTTAGATTTTATTTCAGTCTTCTAACTTTACTTTAGTTCATTTCAGTTCTCTAAGTTTCAGATTTATTCAATTAAGGTCTTTTTGTTAACTTTTGTTAAAAATTTTTGAAAAAAAAAACTGAAAAATATTTTTTAATCATTAATTGAATTTTTTTTTAATTTAAAAAATTTGAAGAAACATTTATAAAATTGAAAAATTAACCACAACATATAACAAAAATTAATAAAAAAATTTTAATTGAATAAACTTAAAAGTTAGAGGATTGAAATGAACAAAAGCAGAGTTAAAGAACTGAGATAAAATCTGAAAAAACTTAAAAAGTCAGTTTTACATTTTACCCTTAAAAATAAGTTAAAAGGACTTAGCAGCCAATGAAGCAGGGCCTAAGGGGTAGGTCAAGAGTAAAGTGATGCATTTGTGTGCCAAGATGAAATCTAAATTAAAACATTTTATATATTTAAATATGACTTAAAAAAATATGTTTAAACATTGCTAAACTTTATTCTCTTATCTTTTTAGATGTAAAATTACTTATTAATAATTTGCATTCCTGTTCTACTAACATTTATTTTTCAATTGAAAATATAATAATAAAAAAATTATTGTGCAACCCCGAACTATAAGGTCCAACCAATAAATACATGACAGTGTTATGCCACATCGGCTCAATAATCCCCCTCATTTTTAACTCTGTTAACTCCGTTTGAGGGAATTCAAAGTTTAGAAGTGAGTTGGGCGGGCACTGGAATTGCAGCCTCAATCAAATCTCAAAACTTTCAAAGCTTATTATTCATTTTTTGGAATATGAAATCTAAATTAAAACATTTTATATATTTAAATATGACTTAAAAAAATATGTTTAAACATTGCTAAACTTTATTCTCTTATCTTTTTAGATGTAAAATTACTTATTAATAATTTGCATTCCTGTTCTACTAACATTTATTTTTCAATTGAAAATATAATAAGAAAAATTATTGTGCAATCCCGGACTATAAGGTCCAGCCAATAAATACATGACAGTGCTATGCCACATCGGCTCAATAATCCCCCTCATTTTTAACTCCGTTTGAGGGAATTCAAAGTTTAGAAGTGAGTTGGGCGGGCACTGGAATTGCAGCCTCAATCAAATCTCAAAACTTTCAAAGCTTATTATTCATTTTTTGGAATATGCCATCTGCATCAAAATTTCAAAAACCTGCTCTCTAGTCTCTCCCGTTCTCCCTGCCATGGTAGTATCCACCTCTCCTCCACCAGCTTCAAATTGCTCTCTACAGGCCCAAGCTCAGATCTCCCTCCTCTTGGGTTAGCTCTCTCTCTAATTCCCTTCTGTTTAGATCTCCCTCCTCTCAAATTGCTCTCTACAGGTCTCTCTCTCTAACTCTCTGCTTGTTGGTTTGGTTATTAGTTCATGTGAATGAGATCGATTTGAGGAGTAAGCTAGTTTTTTTTTTTTTTTTTGGAGAAAGAGTTCGAATCTCAGGGTTTTTTTTGTTTTTCTGAATTGAAGAGATTGATTTAGTTTGGATTTAGGATTTTTTTCGTTGGATTTAGATTGATTTTTCACCTTTGTTTCTTGGGTACCGATGTCTTGCTGGGAAATCCAAACCTTTTAGATTTCAATTGAGTTTCTTGCTCTCTTTGCTTCAAATATTTCATTTTTGTTCTAAAAATTCTTTTCTTTGGCCTGATTGAACGGTTCTGTATCTTGAATATTTACCTTTATTACTGATTTGTGAGTCCAAACTTATTGTAGTTACGTATTTCATGTATTTGATGTTGATAGTTTACTGAATGTTAAGTAAATTTGTAAATTGAATTTCAAATTGAGATTCCATATTATTGACCTCTTGACAGATTGGTGTTTGTGGAAATGCTTGTTTTCTTGGCATTTTTTTTTTTGTTGGCTTATGCTGTCATTTGTGGTGGGTGGGTATATGATGGTATCATTTGTGGTGGGCATGTTTTAGCTGTTGGGGCCATGGGAAGGGGATTTAGAAGGGGGAAATATATGCTTTGTCCTGTACGAGCATAGTCTATTTTTCCTATTTACACTTGTTCTTGTGTTTTATAATATAATTTTGCATATGAGGTGTTTGAGAAAAATGCATATGGATGTTTGTATGGTGTAAATTAAAATGGTTTGTTGGGTTTTACTGATGTAGAATCAATTTGAACAAGAAGCAAATGCAACACTGCATGAGCATCTCTTGCTTAGTTCCATTAGATTTGATGTCACATGCATATTACTTTTAGCAACCATTTCTTTTTAATTAATATTCATGAATTTTTACTTGCAGAGACAATTGGCATTGATGCCCAAATTAGAGCAGTTGAAGTTGCCCTATGAAGGAAGGTTGAGGGCTAGAGGCTAAGCTGAAGCAACAGTGGGAGAAAAAGTAAAGTTGCTAGGGTTGAAGTCCAAATTTCATAGCTTTAATCTTAATCATTCTCCCCTTATTATGGACTGCAGGACTCTCATCAAACAAGTGCCTCAAGTGAGGATGATGCACTACTTCTATGAAGCCAATAGGTGTGTGGATGCATTAGCCTGGAAAGGTCCAATTATTCAGCAAAAATTTGTTTTTGATAATCCGCCTGTGGACATTGTTATGCTTTTGTATTATGACCAAAGTGGCATGTATTATGAGAGGATTCGTCCTCAAACAGCTGGTTTTCTTGGGTTGTGATTATATTATCCTCTTATTTACCAAAAAAAAAAAGGTCCAAATTTGAGGTGACTAGCCTCCAAGAATTTGAGAAAGAGAAAATCTTGGATTGTAGTTTTCAATGATTCTTATTTATTCTGCATTGATTAAATACAGTGTCTTCAATTACAAACAACTGATATGCTCAACAATTAACCAATAATAAAGAATTACATTTTGAAAAATAATTTGTTAACAATCAAGTAACTCTTCCTAAATGATAAGAAGTCTTTATCTGATAAGCCTATCAATAAACTAAAGAAATAATCTAACTAAATCTTTATCTTCTATTTGATAACTCTGGCTAACAAATTGGACCCCATCAGCAACACTTGCTCTGCATTGGACTCCAGCAGCATCTGTTTGCATTCCAATACTCTTTAGGCTTCATGCCATCATTTCCTTGCATTCCAAAACACATCTTCCATCCTCTGGACATACACCAGAGCAAAACCATATACATATGTTGTGTAGCGATTCTTAGCAACATTGTCAAGTTTTTTTGCATCTTCCCGAAAGGGGAAATCAATGCATTAAATTGATTTTTTGTAATACCTGGAAACTAAACTCAATAATTTTAGCAACAAAAATCTACCGTGTCTAATTAGAAGGCATCTCCAATAATACACAACAATCACAACCATAAAATTGACCTAATTGTAAACACACAAAATCTGCATTCTTCTCATGTTTATACCATTATGAAATTAAACTCAATTATTGGTATGTATATCTCTTTATCGTTACCTATGATGGCTCATCTGTGGAATTTAAATAGAGAACAATGGATAATTTCTGAATTAATTCGAAGTAATTAGGCCTCCTTAAAAAATAAGTTTGGATGATAATTTTTCTGATAACTTTTATTCCTATAGCCACTAAATTTATACAAGTAGATGGCAACGTACCAAAGCATAAAATTAGGTCCACTAACATAATCGTGATCCTCTTAAACTAACTCCTAAAAAAATAGAACCAAATAACAAGAAGACTCCAACTCCTAAAAGCTAGAACAAAATAACAACTCAAACCTTAAAAAACTACAACTGACATGACATTCAAATACCAAACTAACTTAGCACAAATCAAGGAAAACACCACAGCTACCAATCTTCAGAGAAACCATCTGCCCTGCAACAAACCTGTGCACGTAACAATTATACGAAGGCTCCTTTCCTCAAATCAAACTTCTATGAATTATGGAGATGCTTGAATGATTTGATAGGTTAAATAATCAATAATATAAACTAATTCAAGAATGAAAAAGACTTCCATACAATGTGCAATCCTCCTAGAAACAATAAGCTCAGGTCAGAAAAATATGTTTAGGCAAATTTTTTTTTTTTTTTTTTTTTAAGTTAAAAAAGAAAAATGATAACACCATACAATTTGGAACAAAATACCACATAAATCTTGGAATAATGCTACCTTGACCAACAGGACTCTGAAAGTTATGACTTCTTGGCCGTTCTTTTTGTTTGGTAATGCACAAGGAAAAACAAGAAGAAAACCATCAATAAAAAAAATGTAACAATCACTTAGGGGTGTTTGGTTTGTGTTTTCAAACAACAACTTTTAGTTTTTAAACAACATTATACGTATTTTCACACACTTTTTCACCCACACGTATTTCTATAAATGTTTTTAAACAACAATTTTCAGTTTTTAAATACATGTATTAAACGGACCCTTAAAATTTATTATGAAAGTGTTATGCTTGTAGCATTTATCTCTCTTTTTTTCCTGTTTTCATTTGATAAAAAATTATTCTTTTATTTATTGACTAATATTTGTGTTTTTTTTTTATACAATATATCTAAGTGTATATATGTGTGAAGCTCCCTCTTGGAAACTTGAACCCCGGCCTTTATCCCCACACCCCACAAATATTTATACTTGTGGAGTGACCACTGCACTAAAGGTGCACAGTGATGACTAATATTTGTGCTTAATAATACTATGAATTTTGCAAATGTGTGCCCTTAGGCACACAATAATTAACCATTTTTTAAAATATTTTCTCAAAAATTGAAAAAGTATTAACAACTTTTTCAATTTATTTTCAATTTAAGAGAATATTTCTAAAAATAGATAATTTAATGTGTGCCTTTAAAGTACACGTTAACCGATCCTTAATACTATTATGATGAAAGAAATAACCCCATTCGATAAAATTGGAGGCATCTTTCTACTTGGAGGGGCTTTAGGCAACCACCACATTTGCCTATACTAAAGAACTAACCTTGGGACAGGTGCCAAGAGCCATTCCCATGTAAATTTGGGAAAGTACAAAGGTTTTCCGGATTTGAGTCTGGGGGTTTGAGTCGGGGCAAAGAAATCTTCAATTGGATTGTTTTAGATTTTGGAATGCGTAAGTGTAACTTTTTAATAATAAAAAAATAGTCACTTCATTTTAAAAAAAAAACGTAGATCAATAAACTAATAAATATTAACAAAAAGGTCAATAATGCTCATTTTTTAAACCTTAGATACTAATAGTATTCACTTAAAACTTTAGAAACCAAAAGCTCTCACTTAATAAACTTTAGTAAACCAATAATTTATTTTGACCTAACATTTATAATTCATTTTCCTCATTTTAATGTAAGACAAAATCTTCAAATTAATTTATATAAATTGTTATTTTTTGTATTTTTATACACTTTTCGTTATTTTAGGTTTAGGGCATTTATTTTCTTGTTTTTAGGTGCCTTAAATTCTTTTTACGTCATATTTGGTTTCTGCTATAGTTAGGTATCAATTAGAAGTTATTTTAGAATTGTCATGCCAACAGTTATCCTTAGGGCAATGGTTAACGATCTATTTTAGTAAAGTTTTGACACCACTTTTTATGGAAAATGGAAAAAAAAAAAATTGTCAAAACATTAATTGCTCTTTTTTTTCTTTTCCCATAAAAACTTTCTTTGAATGTATTAACCATTACCCTAAAGGCATCCATTAGCATTTCCCATTTTAGAATATAATTTCTTATCTGTTAAGTTTTACGAAGCCTTTAAATAGGCCCCTAAGTCTATACACATATTTTTAACAATTATTGAATCAATGAAATTTAGACTTTTCTCTTTTTATTTTATGGTGGATTCCAAACCCTTTCTCCTTATAGATTCAAGGAACCCTCGTGGATTCAAGGTTATTTTCAGAAGCAAATGTGTTTTGCTTCTTGTTTTCTAGAGGTAGACGTGTTCTGTTTCTTGACACTTCTGCATCTCGCATCAGTTGGTATCAAAGTCTTGACTTATCCTAGTCTGGTGGCTGACGTTTGAAATGGTAGCAATTCCGGTGACAAAAAACTTAGCAAGTACTACGTGACATACATCTAGCACTCACAAATATCTGTCGTCGTTATAGCATGAAAACAATAGGGATAATTATCACGAAGACATAAATCACGAGCAACTTATTGGTAAGAAAATTTCATATAGGCCTTATAAAAGAATTGCAAGTTTTGATGGTCATTTTTATAATGAAGATTTTCTTGATAGGTTACTTGATCTAGATGATTTATTTGACTTTGAGAATATTTATTATAAGAGAAAAGATGGACTTGCTTTGTATAAACTCAGTGAGTATGTCATACGTTTGTGGGAACGAGTATACCCTGATAGAATCCAACAGGGTAGAGATAAGATTCGTTCATGTCCAAAGATGAAAAAGATGCTTGCTATCAAATTTAATTCTTTGAATTGTGAAGAAATCTTGTCGTATACAATACAAAATTATTATTGGCCAAGAAATTCATATTTAAATTATTTTGAAGAGCCATATATTCCACCATTAAAGGAAGAATTACATGTTGAAGAAAATACTTTTCTTGAAGAATAGACGTAGAAGTCAAAGAAGAAAATATAGAAATTTTTTAGGAAATTAATGAAGGCCTTATTATAGAAGAATAATCTGAAATCAAGATTGTGAAGGAGATTAATGAAGACTTTATTATAGAGAAAGATCTTGAGGTCAAGATAGTAGAGACCATTAAAAAAGAAATTATAGAGGAAGTTGTCAACGATCTCAATGAAGTCAAGTTAGATGATTGCAACGTTCAAGCTTCTATTATTTTGGTGGGAGGCACCAAAACAAAGTATATTGATTTTATTATGGTGGAAAGATTTGATTTGATCATTGACTCTTATTTGGTGAATATTTTCAATTGCATGAAGATCAAGGAACAAGAAGTTCAAGTTGCCCAATTGATGACTTTCAAGTTTGGTAAGAATACAGAGAAGATGAAGTATTCAAAGTATTTGTTCTCTTGGCATGGAAGATTTCAGATTTCAACCATCAACTTGAGGATGAGTTTGCTTCAAGTGGAGAGGTCTAATGTATGACAAAATCTTTAAATTAATTTATGTAATTTGTTATTTTTGGTATTTTATGTAATTTGCGATATTTTAGGTTTATGGCATTTTATTTCCTTATTTTTAGGTGCTTTTAATACTTTTTAGGTCAAATTTGGTTCCTATTATGGCTAGGTATCAATTAGAAGTTACTTTAGAATATATTTTCTTGTTTATCAAGTTTTACAAAACCCTAAAATAGGCCCCTAAGTCTATACGTGTTTTTTAACAATCATTCAATTAATAAAATTCAGACTTTTGTCTTTCTATTTTCTGGTGGATTCTAAACCCTTTCTCCTTTTTGGATTCAAGGAATCCTCATGAATTCGAGGTTATTTTATCCACAAGATTATTTTCAAAAAGAAACGTGTTTTGTTTCTTATTTTCTAGAGGTAGACATGTCTTGCTTCTCAATGCTTCTACATCTTGCATCACTTTTTCACACCTAAGACAAGATGTAGTCTACAATGTTATATATAAAAGATTTAATGTATGTAATACATTACTACAGGATACACCCATTGCTTACATCAAAATGATCAATGCAATAATATAAAAAAAATCTTTACTTATCAGCTAGCACAATTGAACATGCAAAAGCCCAGCAAAATGCAAATCAAGGCATCTAGAGGGCCTAAAGTTTAGTCTATATTTTTCATTGGAGAAAAGAGGCCGGGAAAGCCTCAACTTTTTCACGAAATGGTGGTGACAATGAAAATAAACTTTTCCCTCACTAAAGTTAAACACAAGCACATGTACAGAGAGAGAGAGAGAGTCATCGACTAATGAAGGCCTTGATATGAGCAACCATTTCAAGGGTTCTGGTTTGTGAAAGCTGAGTCGTACTGAGAACCTGAAATGAATGCCCAACTCCTTTATAAATCACATATTCCACTTTTTTCCCTGCTCTATTCAAAGCAGTACAAAACTCTAAGTTTCTATCTTTTAATATATCCATCTCTGATATGCAAACCAGGGCCGGCAAAAGCCGCATGTCCTCCAATTTACTCGACTCCTTTGACAAAGGATTGCACCATGAATGGTCACGGTTAGCCCCAGCCGGCAAAGCCAATCGCCAATATGTATCAGAAGCCGCTAAGCTCAGTGCTGAACGAGGTGATTGAACCATGTAGTTCTCAGAGTGTGTCCTGACCTCTCCACCAAAAAATGGTTGTATTAATATATTACCCTTCAGACTTAAAGGCTTTAGAGCCATAGCTTCGATTCCATGGTTAGAACCAACCCTTGTGGCCACATTGTGGGCTATATTGGCACCTGCGCTATCACCAGCTAGGAAGATTTTAGAGAAATCAGAGAGTCTAGACCACCATTCACCATCTCCACGTAAAGCTTGTTGCTTTAGCCAAACAAGAGCTCTCAATCCGTCTTCATATGCAGCTGGAAGTGGATTTTCAGGGGCCAAACGATAATTTACAGACATGATTAAGCAATTGGCTTTAGCTGATAACCTTGCTAAAAACTCATGGTAGCAGCTCCAAGCAGCTGAGCCAACACAAAATCCGCCTCCATGGAAATAAACAAGCAAGGGGAGCTTCCCATGGCATACATTTGGGACATAGAAACGTGCCCAAATGTTTGTGAACTTGTCAATGACAACATCCTTCGATGTCACTCCAAGCTCCAAAGACAATGCACTTGTGACAAATGGAACAATCTGAGGCCTTTCCACATCTCCATCTTTGTAAACTCTTATGAGGCCTTCGATTTCCTCAATCACAGCCCTTGGATGTTGTGTGTCGTCTTTGCCAATGTGTTTTAGGCTTAGACTTGGATCTAGACTAATGGCTGCCATTCTTTTTTGCCTCATGGGTTATGAATCAAAATGAGGAACTCAAATTTGATATGTATGGTAGGTTGCAAGATGTTTTTGCACTTGGGAAGTCCTTATATTGGAGATGAAAAGATTCATAACTCTTAACTTTAAAGTTGACCATTTTCAAAAAATATTTTATAAAACTACAAGTCCTCATTCTACTATTTTGTATTTCACTTTTATATTTTACACAATTAAAAATTGTCAATTTTTATTTTTATTTTTATAACTTTCCTTGTAAAAGAATCAAAAGCTTAATATATATATATTTGGCATATTACAATAAATTATAAAGCGAAACACATAATGTGAAATATATGATTTTTCTTTATTTTGCAACTTTTAATGTGTTAATTAAGTTGTTAATGGCAAATAATAGAGGAATTGCTGTGGTTTGTACATGTTAAAATGATTGACTATAAATTATGAATTCCTCACTTATAAACTCTAATATTGCGAAAAATATTATCAACTACTTACTTAATTTTACATTACGCGGTTATGAGTACTTTCTTTTACTTGCTATTAACAATTTCTCCCACCAATGACTAATGTCAATATATATATATATATATATTTGTCTATAACTTTTTATCTTTCGGAAAGTAACGGTACTGGTAGAATTTAAAGAAAATCAATCTATTGGTAGTCTTGGCCCCTTGGGTGGGTAGTTGTGGCCTGCTGCCTCACTGATCAACTCATCATAATTGTGTTTAGTGTCTAAACGCAAAAAATTCATGTCATTGGCCATGTTTACTAACACGAGGTGTCTGACCTTATTTATTACACATGGGCTTAAATCACTTAATTTGGCAACATTTACTTGACAACATTATTACAGTGGCCGCCTCTGCCGCTCTCTGCTGCCACCACCTCTTTTGTCATTATTACTATTGCAATTTCCAACTACTGACATGCTCACCCACTAAGTCTATATATCCTTAAATGCCCACTATTGCCTTTTGCTGTAAGTTTTACAGTACTGCGCCTTTAGTTTTATCTTTTAAGTAACGCGACAACTACCGCAAATAACTGACTATAGGCCCTATCATCCACACTACAAGGAAATGCATTCATATCAAACCCACTACCTCATTGACGAAAATTTATTAGGTCAATGCATAGGAGGTCATCTTATACATGACACGTGAGACTCATTTTCTTGTGATAGAAAGTGAACTCCACTTAAGAAACATAATAATCTCTTTTCAATAGACCTTATAATTATAATCAAAACATTATGAAGAAAAAATATGATAAGTAATTCAGTCGCTTTTGTTGAATATAAGGGCATGGATTAGGACCATATATGGTCTTTAAATTGTAATTATAATGAATCTTAGATGTTTCTATTATTTATATCTAAATATGTAAGTTAAGGTGCAAAACTCTCCATAGATTCAAAAGAATTTAGTAAGTTTAATACTAAAAACATTAATGCATGCTACAGGGTTCTAATTGAATTTTAATGAAAAATGTTAATAGATGCTCTTAGAGTAACAATTAATAATCTATTTAACAAAAATTTTTATAGAAAAAAAAAATTAATATTTTGATAATTTTTTTCATTTCACGTAAAAATGATATCAAAATTTTTTTAAAATAAATTATTCACTATTTGTCCTAAAAGGACCCATTTGCATGACCAAATTTTAATTTGGGTTCTGGCTTATATAAATTAAGGGTCTAGAGTGATATCAAAATTTTTTTAAAAATAAATTATTCACTATTTGTCCTAAAAGGACCCATTTGCATGACCCAATTTTAATTTGGGTTCTGGCTTATATAAATTAAGGGTCTAGAGTGATATATGCCTTTAGTGTGTGTGGCATGACATTGCTGACCATTTTGAGAAACAATGGCATGTTGTGGAGTCAGACTACCACGGGCCTAACTTTAGGTTGCTTCCCAATAACATCTTTTCAAGTGAACTTATGGGACACCATCCAATAAAGTAGAGTAAAAAAACGAAAGAAAAGGGCATTCCAGATTTTTCTTCCACTATTGGGTGGGTATGTGGGCTTGGAAAATGGAAAGGGCGAGTGACTGGCCTAGTTACTTTTGGAAAATCTAAGCAACTCATCTATGGTAGACTTTCAGAATTGGAGGCCCCTCACTACTTCCAGGACGTCCACGGAACATGCTACTTAATGGAACATGAAAGCTGACTATAAGTACTTCAATCAAACTTCATTGGTCAAAGACTTATTCTTGTCAATGCCGCAATCGATTCACATTCATGCATTTCTTATTATTACTTTCACATTAGCTAAGTTAAGGACCAATACAATGCCCTTTTTATTATCTTTTTCCTTTGGGTGTAATTTTTTTTTTCTTTTTTTGTGACGAAGAGAGGATTTTGTTTATTAATAAAATGTCTCATATACATATATTTAATGGGTCAATTAGTTAATAAATTATAATTAGAAAGTTTTAACATTATTTTAATGAAAAATGTAAAAAGTTGTCATCTCAACATTTATTTTTTTAACATTTTTCATACTTATAATACACAAAAGATAGACACTAATTATATTCTTTCTACGCTACGTTTGTTGATTTCTTCCCCTCTTTGTGAGTCCATCCATTACTCCATTCGCTTGGCAGTATACAAGATGAGGAAGGAATTTCTCAAAATAGCAATTTTTATTGCCATCACACCATATGTTCTTAACCAATTGATAACAAGCTCATAATCAATATCTAGATTTATATATTTAGCTATGTTGGAAATGACTTGTTTGTCCCAAACTCATGCATATATTGGGTTTTAGTGAAAGTTGATTAAGACTATACAAAGGCTTGTAGCTTAACTAAATGTGCGTTGGGATTTTCTTGTTAACTATTTAGTTTATTTATTAATCTCTTAAAACTTCACCTTTTTAAATAAATAAATAAATAAAAGCAAATAATCAATACATAAACTTTTTAGGTAGGAAAAAAAAAAAACTAATCTAAACTCACACTAAGGCGGAGCCAATCACTTGGAATTGTCTTTGTAAAAGAATGTATAATAATTGTATAAAAGAACAAAATGTGAAAGACAACCGTAGATTTTGTTAAAGAACAAATATCCATAGTACATGCAAATGGATGGCCATCTTTATACTTCGAACATTCCCACTTCTCTTCATTCTTCCTTACCGGCTACTAAAAATAAATAAGACTTTATCTTCAGGAGAGGTAGACAAGAAATTTGATGGACATGCATCAGATGAAAGAAGGGATAATCTGCACCCTTTATCTTCAGGAGAATCCGCACGTTAAGATTCCTTGTTCATGCTAAACCACTCAACCTTTAATTGTTGTAGTCTAAAAGTATTCCCTTAATTCCTAGCATGGGCTAAGGTGTATGCCATCGTTAAATCGTAGAAAATCTTAGGAACATTGTGTTGCTTTTGACTCGTTCTATTAGTTTTCGTGCCCTTTTAATAATTCGATACTTCAAAAAAAAAAAAGTAATTATTAATTAGTCTAATTCTGCCAAACCGAATCAAGGCTAACTTGGATATTGCTATAGGTAGGAGTAGATATGGCAAACGGGTTAGAATTTACCCGACCCTAACAATATTCAAACTGAGTCTGATTTTTTTTATTCAAAGCAAAGATGCGTTAATTCATGACCTAACCCATTTTTTTGTAGGTCAACTCAACTTGACCCATGACCCAAACAATTTTTTGAAATATTTTTTTTGGTAAAAAAATAATAAAATTAAGACAATATTAGTTTAATTTTTTATTGTAAGCAATAAAGAAACAATTGAAACAGTTACATAATTGCATTCAAATGAATTGAAAGATGAATAGTTGAAGTATTCAGTAATAAGTAAAGATTTTAGATATCAAATAACAAAGTACATGTTAAGATAATCTAGTTACAGTAGAGTTAAAAACATGTATTTAAAATTATAAACATGTATAAGAAACATTCAAAAGTGTGAAAAAAGTAAAACTAAAGTATCAATGAAATTAACATAAATTATGAATTCTTAGGCCTATTTTTTAACAATTCGTGTCCAAAATAAATTATGATGTTTATTGGAGTGCGTGTTTCTTAACAATGATATGATATTCATAAAAGAGATCATGTAAAAATAAGTAAACAATCAAATTTTAATATATATTCTCAAATTGAAATAGTGTGCCAACCACAATTGATAATAGATTATAAACTTAGTTTTCATGATAGTAAATTTCTTATATGTTTTTATTCTTTTTAAAATTAGTTATTCAATAAGGAATTTGTAATTTCGTTTTGTGATTTGAGATGTTGATTGTGTAGAAATGAAACTTGTGTATTTGTTTTACCTATCCTTTATGCTATTTTGTTTTAGTTAGTAATTTTGGGATTTGCATAATTTTAAAATTATTAATTTGTTTAGCTGAACTTATTCTTGATATGAGTGGTAAAATTCAAAATAATACATTTTACATCAAGTAATTTGCCGTGTAAAAAAAAATCATGTGAAAAATAAAGGGTCAACCCGACCCGATCCATAACCCAATTGACCCAACTTGTTTCTAACCAACTTAAAATGACCTGCTTTTTTGACCCGCAACACGAGTGATGACCCAATTCACCCATTTGCCATGTCTAGGTAGGAGGTTTCTTGAAACTCCATAAGTATTTTGTTTTCATTTCTTTAGCTTTTCCAAAATTAAATATATGAAAGGTCCATTGTTGTTATAAGCTATAACCTAGTGAGGAGAAAATAAAGATTTTGCGGAACAATAAAGAAAATGAACAGTTAAGGATGGTAAAATATATGTGGTTTAAAAATGTTAGGGCTCATATGTCTATTGCAAATCTTTGCTTAAAAAGCATATCAAATTCAATTTGTATCTATATAATTGTGTTAAGCTTGAGTCTAGCTCAAAAGCTGCTTAAAGTTCGTATAATTGTGTTAATCTTGAGTCTAGCTCAAAAGTTTCTTAAAGACAATGAAGTTATGATCTACTAAAAGATGATAAATGAATGATCATTTGTTCATATAGTTTACACCATAAGAAATTTATATGGGAAACTTAATTTATGGGAAAGTAGACATCTAGAACTTTAAAATGTATACAAATTTAATCCAATTTAGATTTGGTGTAACTATCCTATCTTTGAAAGTATTTTCTACGCTTCCCACGTGGCAAACTCTACTATATATGCAATTGCCTTAAACCCCCAAATGTTAAAAGGCGCCCTTAGTTTTGGTTATAATGTCATACTTTTATATATAGCAACTTAAAATAAAATATGTTATATATATAGACTTTTTTTTAAGTGGTCATACAAAATATTGGAGAAACTTATATTTTCTTTTTTGCTCTTTTTCTCTAGAAGTATCTCTTGACAGAACAACTTTTTATCCCTTTTACCCTTACATTTATCATCAAAAATCATATTTAAGGTAAATAAGTTTTTTTTTTTCTTCTTCTTTATATTATGCTTTATATACAATTGGGCCTTCATTCACCCCTTCTCTAAGTTGGTCTCCCCATACACAATGCCCATTATGGGAGGTAGAATTTGAAGGAAAAATTATGGTTTTGCATCTCATGCAAAACCCATAGCGGAAGCGACGAACAAGGGTCTATTTCATTCATGATTGATAACGTGCACAATGTAAATTTCAGAATTTAAGAACAAGATGGCATACCTTGGTGTGGAGAAATTCAAAACAAAGATTAGAAGCACTTGGGAACACTTTTAATCTTCACTCCAATTCCATTTTACGCTCAAGATGTGTGGTCTCTCAATCAGTTTTCAAGGGAGAATGAAAGTGTGTCTTACACTCTCTCACACACAGTTTCTTTTTCTTTTCTAATCTCTTCAAATAAAAATTCTGTATGTTTCTCCCTTTATAACTAACTGATTATCTAATTGGGTTGGCCTATTGGGCCTTTCCAATTGGGCTTTAGTGTGTGGCTTGAAGTGGGACCAAAAGGGACCAATAAGACACTAGCTCCAATGGGCCTTGGGTTTTTCCGTCAACTCTTGACAAGTCCAAAATTACCATTAATTATATTTAATACCACTATATAAATATAATTACACTCTAGACCTTATTAATAAATTATATCCCAAGACTTTATTAAACATGTAACCCCTTCATAAAATATTCGTAGTAACACAAAGTCATAAACATAGACTGCCACTTTGTAAATTACTACATCTTATCCTTGAGTACCCGGTTTAATTCTTTAAAGTTATTTATTATATATTTATGAAATCCAATTTCATAAATATATACTTTAGTAATTTCTTACTAAAGTGCTTAGGCCTAACTCTCTGAATAACTGAACCCATTAAACTTATCTCAAGGGAATATTTTATATCTCCATCAAGAAACTATGAATTCCATCTTGAGAATATATGTTCCATCAACACTAAATGTGGCTGCCCAACATACTGAGGTTTTGACCGTCACTTCAGATCTCACTCCTGATATATCAAAGCAACCTACACTTCATGATCAGGTTCATTATTCTCTCAGGATTAAGAGTTCATGCAAATAGAAGTCGTGAGATTTATTATTCATTTGACAGTCATTAGGAGAATAATAAATCTCACAGCGGTCTTGTTCAATATGTTTTAACTCTTAAAACATATCAACATATCAACTAGAAGTCTCCACTTCCATGATCAAGACAAATCATCTTAGTTGACACGTTATAGTCTTCGCAGATGAAATGCCCAATTTCATCACCGACTACGAACTATTAATTCTGAGTTTACAAAGAACTTGTGATTTACATCTTCTGTGACTTTTCACATAAATCACATACAATGCATCTCATGGACTATATGATAATATCCCATATTCATGTTACCATTATTTTGGATAATAATAAAATAACTTTATCAAACACAATATTAAGTCATACATCATGTCATACATAATGTCATACATAATATCATACATAGCATCATACAATAGGATTTAAGGGCACAAATCCTAACAGAATTCTTTAAGCTTAGAAGACTACAGAAGTTAGCTATTGTTTGTGCAAAAAAATAACCAAGATCATGTCGGTTTCTCTTACGGCTAGGGTTAGGGTTTCCTCTCTATCCGACGCTTGTAGAATTTGGTCCCTAACGCAGTTTAGGGTTTTTGTTCCCTTCAGGCTCCTCAGGTTTGATAGGACAGAGGGTTGTGGTGTGTATATCTTTAATTGTTGGTTTATTCTTCTCCCATGGCTGGCTTAGATGAACTTTGGTCTCTCTTCTCTCTCACTGATGAAAAGGAAGGGGTGTAGAGGTACCACAACATGAGGATGAGCAAATTCATTGACTGGTAGGCATAATAGGGGTGGTGGTTTAGCTTAATTTTGACCAATAGAGATGACGGTTGATAAACAATCATTTTCAGATAGACACATTGATTCTATTATTGACCATGGAGTCGATGACGCCTTGTGATTTAAGGGTTTCTATGGGGACCCTGATACCGCCAACCTGGAAAACTCATGGTCTATTCTCAGATTCCTAAATGGCCGGTTCAATCTTCCTTGGGTGTGCTTGGGAGATTTTAATGAAATCTTAATGGCTAATGAGAAACAAGGTTGGCTTGATAGACCAGAGAAACAAATGCAGAGTTTTCATGATGCCTTGGACTTTTGTTGTCTGATGGATCTTGGTTTTGATGAGTTTCCGTTCATTGGGTGCAATAGAAGACCTAGGGATCAGAATGTTTGGATTTGACTTGATAAAGGTGTTGCTTCAATGGATTGGATTTTGCAGTTTCCTTCTTCCTGTATACATCATTTGGATGTCTTTCACTTGGATCATAAACCTATCTTACTGTGTTTAGATTCTGAAATAAATCGTTTTTACAGAAAAGGTAGAACTTTCTGCTTCAAAGCAATGTGGCTTAAGGATGATACTTGTGAGGAGGTGGTCCAAAAGTCTTGGGGAGATAGTCAAGTGGCTGGGTCAGTGTGGGGCTTAAATAAAAATAATAATAATAATAATTCGTGCCAAGAAAGTTTGAAGTTGTGGAACAGAGACATTTGGCCATGTCCGAAACTCTCTGAAGAGGAAGCTGTTGGAATTGAAATTAGCCGAAAAGGGAGGTGGTTAAAGGCTCAACCCCATTCGAATTTAGGCATTAAGGGATGATATCCAAAAATTGAAGGCAAAAGAGGAGTGTATGTGGAAGCAAAGATCACGTAATGCATGGTTGAAGGAAGGTGATAGTAACACAAGGTATTTCCACTGTAATCTTGTCTTGGGTGTTAAGGATGAAACCGGTGCTTGGGTGGAGGATGACACAACAATGGGTGGTGTGGTTGAGAGATATTTTGAGAACATATTCACCACCTCAACCCTTAGTGTTTTGAGGATATTATCAATGGAGTTCATCATAGGGCTTTGGATGGTGGTGAGGTTGATATAGAGGGTGCTTTTCAAGCTTTTGATGTCCACCAAGTTCTCAAACAAATGGCTTCACTCATAGTGCCAAGTCCTGGCAGTATGTCTCCAATATTTTATAAGTATTTTTGGCATATAGTTGGTGAAGATGTTACTACAATTGTTCTTAAAGCCCTAAATTTAGGTGTTGTCCCTACCGAGGTTAATTCCACGTTTATTTCCCTCATTCCTAAGATTAAGAACCTAAAGAAAGTTTCTGATTTTCAACCCATTAGTTTATGTAATGTCATCAACAAACTGATTTCTAAAGTGATGGTTAACCAGTTGAAGAAGTTTCTGGCTCACTCAATCCTTGATTCCCAAAGTGCTTTCTTATCGGGATGACTTATTATAGATAACATTTTGGTTGCTTTTGAAACTCTACATTCTCTCAAAAGAAAAACTAAGGGGAAATCAGGATATATGGCACTAAAGTTGGATATGAGCAAAGCCTATGATCGGGTGCCCTTAAATCCTATTGTATGATACTATGTATGACATTATGTATGACTTAATGTTGTGATTAATAAAGTTGTTTTATTATTATCTAAAAATAATGGTAACATGAAATTGAGACATTATCATATAGTTCATGAAATGCATAGTATGTGATCTATGTGATTTAGTCATAGAAGATATAGATCACAAGTTCTTTATAAATTTAGAATTTTAGTTCGTAGTCGGTGATGAAATTGGGCATTTCATCTGCAAAGACTATAACATATCAACTAAGATGATTTGTCTTGATCATGGAAATGAAGATTTCCAGTTAGTATGTTGATATGTTTTAAGAATTAAGACATATTGAACTGAACCGCTGTGAGATTTATTATTCTCCTAACGACTGTCAAATGAATAATAAATCTCATAACTTATATTTACATGTACTCTTAATCCTGAGATAATAATGGACCTGATCATGAGGTGTAGGTTGCTTTGATATATCAGGATTGAGATCTAAAGTCAATGATCAAAACCTCAGTATGTTAGGCAGCCACATTTAGTGTTGATAGAACATATATTCTCAAGATGGAGTTCATAGTCTCTTAACGGAGATATAAAATATTTCATTGAGATAAGTTTAATGGGTTTGGTTATTCAGAGTGTTAGGCCTAACCACTTTAGTAATGAGTTACTAAAATATATATTTATGAAATTAGATTTCATAAATATATGATGAATAACATTAAAGGCTTAAATTTTGTATTAAAGGAATTAAGATGTAGTAATTTACAAAGTGACAGTCTACATTCATGACTTTGTATTATTACGAATATTTTATGAAGGGGTTGCATGTATAATAAAGTCTTGGGATATAATTTATAAATAAGGCCTAGAGTGCAACTATATTTATATAGTGGTAATAAATATAGTTAATGGTAACTTTGGACTTGTCAAGAGTTGACAGAAAAACCTAAGACCTATTAGAACTAGTGTCTTATTGGTTCCTTTTGGTCCCACTCCAAACCACATACTAAAGCTCTATTGGAAAGACCCAAAAGGGCAGTCCAATTAGATAATCAGTTAGATACAAAGGGAGAAACATACAGAATATTATTATGTGTGTGACACTATTGTGAAAAAATGGTGTGTATGTGAGTGAGAGATACACTCTTATTCTCCCTTGAACTGATTGAGAGACCACACTTCTTGGGCGTTAGTGGAATTGAAGTGAAGATTAAAAGTGTTCCCAAATACTTCTAATTTTTGTTTTGAAATTCATCGCTTCAAGATACGCTCTCTTATTTTTGAATTCTGAAATTTACATAATGCATGTTATCAATTGCGAATGAAGTAGATCCGTTTATTTTTCGCTGTGTATGTTTTGTATGCGATACAAACATGTATTTTTCCAACAAAGAGAATGGTAAAAATTATCATGTCTTGTTTGAAGTTTGTCTCTTACTCAGTTTTGCTCGATGGCCAACCAGTGTGGAATATCAAACCTTCAAGAGGTCTTCGCCAAAGTGATCCTTTATCTCCCTATTTGTTTTTATGTGTGCTATGGGTTTGCAAAGTTTGTTACAACAAGCGGAGGCAGATGGGTCTATTAGAGGGGCATCTTTATGTCAGAATGGGCCACGGGTCTCTTGTTTATTTTTTTGCAGATGATAGTGTGCTTTTTTGTTAAGCAACGAAGATGGAATGTCAAAAATTGCTAGATATATTGGTTGTCTATGAAAGGGGCTCAGGGCAAAAAATCAATCGGGCCAAAACCAATATCTTCTTTAGCTCAAATACACAATAACTTCTTCAGTTTCAAATCCAACATTAGTTGGGCGTGTAAAGAAATATTTGGGGTCTCAGCCGTTAGGTAATATGAAAAATATTTGGGGTTACCAGCATTAGTTGGGCATGTAAAGAAATAAAGCTTCATTTGTCTTAAGGAAAAAGTGTGGAAGAAGTTACAAGGTTGGAAGGAAAAGCTCCTGTCATAAGCTAGCAGGGAAGTTCTTATTAAATCAGTGATACAAGCCATACCGACTTATACTATGAGTTGCTTCAAACTTCAAAAGGGTTTGATTAAAGAATTGGAAGTGCTGATTCGAAAATTTTGGTGGGGTTACAGTGGTGACAGCAGGAAGGTCCATTAGGTAAAATGGGAGAGGCTATGTGAGACCCAAGAGAGAGGTGGCATGGGCTTTAAAGAAATTGAAAAGTTCAATGATGCACTCTTGGCTAAACAAGCTTTGCGCATGATTAATGCAGATTCACTTTGTCATAAAGTGTTCAAAGCATGATTTTTTTCCTGAATTGCTCCATCCTTGAAGCTAAGGATTCGACCATTGGGTCTTATGGTTGGAAAAGTATTATTAGTGCCAAAGACGTGATTAGAAAAGGAATGGTGTGGCGCTTCGGCATTGGCTCTTCAATCTAGATTAAGGAGGGCAGATGGTTACCTGTGAAGTCTGGTAGTTCCAGTTGAGATAAAAGTTCATACTCTTATTAATTCGGACTTGGGAGTGTGGGAACAAAATCCGTTTCATCAATTATTTTTACCACATGAAGCCTCAATAATAAATTAGGAATTTCCTTCATCATAAGAAGGCCCCTTGATTGGATTGTTTGGGCACACACACCATCTGGAATGTTTTCCACAAGTAGTGCTTATAAGCACCTAGTGTCTAGTGATTCGGCTAGCCTCGCAACTAGCTTAAATCCAGGTCTACAAAAGCAGTTTTGGAAGGGCATTTGGCAGCTACATATCCCTAACAAGATCAAGCAATTTATTTGGAGTGCTAGTAACAATGTGTTGCCAACAATGAGTAATTTGTTTCACCGGCTGATTACCTCTTCGGCTACCTGTGAACTTTGTAAAGCTTGTCCTGCAGACGTGTTGCATGCTCTCTGGCTTTGCAAGGAAGTGGAATGTGCTTGGAGTCCATTCATCAGCTTTCATTAAGCAAACTTTCCTCCTCCAAATGATTTTTGTGAGCTAACTAATCAATTTTTGCAGGTTAAAGATGATTACGAGAATGAAATCTTTGCTATCTCAACTTGGCTTTTGTGGAATAGGAGGAATGCTCTCCACTTTGGCGGACCTGTGAAACCTATTGAAACTCGAGGAGAGACATTTTGACCCTACGCCTGTAGTAGCTGATGATGGTATGTATGAGGTAGATCTTGATGCTGATGGTGCTTAGACTGTTGATCCTTCAGTTCCACCACATCTCTCACTTAGATCTATGATAGAGACGTTCATGACTACACAGGTAGCTCATGGATAGCTTCTTGATGAGCTTCTTACAGAGGTTGCTGCCTTGAAGACAGATTTTGATGAGTATAGTTGAGTGTTTCTTTGGCAATACGTAACAAAAAGGGGGAGTAGGATGGTGTAGGCTCTTGTACTTAGGGGGAGAGAGTAGGAGAGTAGATTTTTGTACTTAGGGGGAGATATGATATTTAAATGTTTTGTGAATTCAAGTTTAGTTTTTAGTTTTGGATTTAGATTGTATTTTCCACACGTGTTTATGGTTTATTTTTAGTATTTTAGGAATTTACAAGTTAATTCTTTCAACAACTGCTAGTTAGTAGATTGTGATAGAATTGCATTAGGGCAACACTTTGTAAAATTGGGCTAGTTCTTGTGTTGAGCAATTTATGTACGTGTGTTTTGTCACGGATTGCTAAAAGGGGAAATTGTTAGGCTCTAAAGATTTAAGATTAAATGTTTAGATTCCTATTTTGTTTATGTTGGCAAACCGAGAACAAAAACATGTCTAGATTAATTGTTAGACATTGCTCAAGATTGTACAAATCAAGTTTCAAAAACATTAAAGCTGCAAAAAGGAGAGTTAAAGTTCAGTGAAGCTTGACCAATCAAAAATTACATTCGACCGATAGAAAATCGTAGTAAATCAGATTCTGCAAAATTTAAATTAGGCCCAAGCCTGCGAAAACATTTAGGGTTTTAGTCCAACACTCCTAAGTATAAAAGGAAAACTCTAACTATGTTTTGAAGAATCTTGAAAGACTAGTGAGATATTCCTATGAGATCTAAGAGGCTCTATAATCTTCAAACTCTACAAGTGTCTACCAGAACAAGATCTACAATTAGGTGCTGGTGGAATTTAGTTGCTGTTACAAGATCCACAATTAGTTATCTGAAACCTTTGAGTGGGATCTCAAAGTCATACGTGTAGGAGCTTATGTGCTGCAAATCCAAGAGAGAAGAGTCTGTGGAATCAGACCTTGTATGTGATCGTGTCTGTAAATTCTACTAGAGGTATTAAAAGATTTAAGGTTAAATCTTTTGTAAATTTCAATTCTTTCTAGTGGATTTTTTTTACCTTCAGGATAGCTAAATCAAATCCTTCTCAGGTTTTTACCTTAAAACAGTTCATTTCATTGGTTTTCCTAGTGATCATATCTATGTTTTTTCCTTTCCGCTATGCATGATATGATTTATTTATTTATTTAACCTAGATCTCATAATTAACCTAAGTAAACACTTGGCTAATTTATTAGGCTAAACAATCTCTTTTAAGGGGTCTAAACAAAAAAATAGTTAGTGTAGTTCCTAGATATGGTTTTTGAATTACAAAACAGGTTATGAAACAATTATTATTTTAAAAAATGATTTATTTGTTTTTAAAAAAATTATTTTCATTATTTTTTAATAAAAAAAAAATCAAACTATTGCAACAAGATTTTCAAAGTAAATCGTTGCAATATGTGGAATTTATTGCAACGAAAATCTAGTGTTGCATAAACCTATTGCCTCGGAGTTTATTATAATGGCTTGTATAAACTTTTTTGTCATTGCATAAGTTCCTAGTTATCATATCTGTGTTATTTTCCTTTCCGCTATGCATGATATGATTTATTTATTTTTTTAACCTAGATCTCATAATTAGCCTAAGTAAATACTTGGCTAATTTATTAGGCTAAACAATCTCTTTTAAGGGGTCTAAACAAAAAATAGTTGGTGTAGTTCCTAGATATGGTTTTTGAATTGCAAAACAGGTTAATGAAACAATTATTATTTAAAAAATTGATTTATTTTTTTTAAAAATTTTTTTAAAAATTATTATCATTATTTTTTTAATAAAAAAATCAAACTATTGCAAGGAGATTTTCAAAGTAAATCGTTACAATATGTGGAATTTATTGCAACGAAAACCTAGTGTTGCATAAAACCTATTGTCTCGGAGTTTATTATAATGGCTTGTATAAACTTTTTTGTCATTGCATAAGTTTCTAGTGATCATATTTGTGTTATTTTCCTTTCCGCTATGCATGATATGCTTTATTTATTTATTTAACCTAGATCTCATAATTAGCCTAAGTAAACACTTGGCTAATTTATTAGGCTAAATAATCTCTTTTAAGGGGTCTAAACAAAAAAAATAGTTAGTGTAGTCCCTAGATATGGTTTTTGAATTGCAAAACAGGTTAATGAAACAATTATTATTTAAAAAATTGATTTATTTGTTTTTAAAAAATTTTAAAAAATTATTATCATTATTTTTTAATTAAAAAAAATCAAACTATTGCAACGAGATTTTCAAAGTAAATCATTGCAATATGTGGAATTTATTGCAACGAAAATCTAGTGTTGCATAAACCTATTGCCTCGGAGTTTATTACAATGGCTTGTATTAACTTTTTTGTCGTTGCAATAACACCTTATTACAATCACATTAGTTGTTATTGTAACGACTTTTTTTGTTGTATTAAGTATTTTTTCTTGTACTTTTTTTTTTGTTCATGAACAGGCCTTCAAATCACTGACTTTAAAAATTCTGTCATGTTTGTTCATCTCTAAAAAAAAAACAAAGTATAAGGTCATTAGAGCACTAGCATTGGGGGTGTTAAACCCCTCCCCCCATTGCTATTTTAGCAACTAACATGCCAAAACTCAACAACATCCAAGTGTAGGGATGGATTTTTTTTTTTACCAACTATGAACAGTTGGTTCTCATGTATAAAATTAATTGTGCACTCGAATGTAAACTAAAATACTATATTATATTCAATTTTTCTCTCTTTCTTTTCTACCCTTCTCCCTCCTCTCTTCTCCCTCAATGCCTCACACTCTCTGAATCCCTCTTCTCTCTGCACTTTGTGGTTGTGGTTGTGGTAGCCGTTTGGGTCAAGGGTTTGGGTGGTGTTTGGATCGGTCATTTGGGTCGGATCATGGGAATCTTCGGAGATCAACAGTGTAGTTGTTTTGGTAGTGTTCATTGTTTGGGTTTGAAATTTCGGATTTGGGTTAGGCAAGTGTTCTAATGGATTTGGGTCTGCGGTTTTGAAATGGTTTTGGGTTCGGTGGTTGTGATTTGTTCCTATGGCTTTGTGGTGGGCGGTGGATGGGTCAGCTCGGTAATGGGTTTGCTTTGCTTTTGTGTTATAATACTTGTAACTTTGAGATCTCTGTTTTTTTTTCTCTCTCTCCATTTTTGTCTGTATGGTTACTAAGGAAATGGTGAAAAAGGAAAAAAGATTCGATGGGTCAGATTTGGTAATGGGTGGAGCTTGGTAATTAGTTTTCTCTATTCTCTGTTTTTTCTCTATTTTGGGTCAAATTTGGTGGGTTTGTGGGTGTTGCAGTGGTGGTAAGGATTTTCAGTGGTGGTGGCTGGTTGGTTGGTTCAGTTGTTGGTGATGGCAGCTTTTTATATTTTTTTTTTGGGTAATTTTGGTGGTAGCGGTGTTTGTGGCTGATTTTTGGTGGAAGGTGTTTTGTGGGTTTGCTGGAGAGAGGGACAAAAAGGTGGAGAGGTAAGAGAGATTGAAGAGAAGAGAGAGAAACTGAATTTTTTATATTATTTACTGGATAATTTATATTATTTTAATGATTTGTATGTAAAAATAGAAATTGATATGTTGAGTGGGTTGTTAAATGAGATGGTAAAATAGATAAAGTAGGTTTTTAGGATATAAAATAGAGACTGGTATGTATCCCTGGATGCTAGTGCTCTTAACCAAATATGTAGCTATACATAACCATCATGATTCAATAGCTTTTGATTTGCTTGTAGGAAGTTTGTTTGTGGACTGACTGAATTGAAGAATGGGAGTCCATAAGCATTGAGTTGGATGATGACTTTAGTTTATGCAAAGGAAACTCCTTCTTTTATCTTTACTAACAACTTTTTTTTTTTTTAATCTTATCTTATCATGTGTTTTTATGTTTTTGGAGAAGAGAGACATAAAAGTAGAGCAAAATTACATATTACATATTTATCCCTATTTTTAACAAATGAAGGTTATAGAATTTTAACTGAGCTAACCTCAGGTATGTAAAGTATCAAATTTCAAATCACAGATAAACAACTTAAATTTCGGTCAAGCCACAAGTGGATAAGTTGTAATTACCCCCCCTAAAATATCATATTTCTAGCTTTGCTCCTAACTCAAATACATTTATAGTTAGGAGTGGGGCAATTTAAACCTTAAATACCTTTCCGTAGGAAACATTATAAAATAAAATAAAATAAATAAAGCAACCAGCTAACTTACAAGGATAAATATGGTAGCCAAACATACCAAAAGTTGGGTTCTTGTATGGAAATTTAAGGGAACACCCGAAAGAAAAAGTAGTTCCAAATGTGTGCTGGATTTCTAAATTAAGGACACAACATATGAGGGCATTTGGGCCGCAGCCCCTCCCTCCTTAGAAAAATTACAAGGCCGAAAGGCGTCCAAAACGAAAGGCCAAAAAATAAAAAATTACAATACCAAAATACCTGATCTAAATAGCTCCACAAAAAAAAATTAATATAAAAATTACACCCTTAAAATTAATACAATATTAGTCGCTAACTCGTGCCATGCACGGGAAAGCTATTGTTTATAAAGATGTAAGCTATTCTTTTTCTCTTCCTCTTTGCTTTTACATTAGGATTCTAGTTTTATAGCTTCCTATCCTTGATATGAAACATTAATTTACATAATGAAAAATAGAAATTAAACATAAGTTTAAAATAAAATGAAGAATTAAATCTTTAACATCCTTAATTATCCATAAAATGTATGAAATACAAATTTAAAGAACTACTTAATCAATATTTAAAATAAATTGAAAGACAACTTTAAGGTGTTTTTTGTATCTTCTTCCTTTGTTGCTTTGTAGTAGTCATTGAATATGTCCTTTTGTTTTCCTTGAGTACAAATGTTAGTGTGAGTTGCACATTTGAAGTATCACTAATGTAAGCCTAGCAATAGAACAGGCTAAGGAATGTATTACAACATATACAAGTTAAATATCATATTTGTAATTTTGCTAATTAAAGAATACGTATTTCTATCATTTTATCAAAATAAATTGTTTTGTCAATTTCTTCAAAAGATTCAATAACTTTCTTAACGTTATAGAATTCTCATCCATACTTGAGATTATAGTAATTTATTTGTATTTGGAAAACAAATTCTTTTCCATTTAGATTTTCTATTTGCACAAGAAGGACGACTTCTTCAGGCACTTAACAAAAGTAATATTTTTCAAATTGTACCCTCAAGTAAAGTTTAGTAAATATTAAACACTAATTTTATCTTCCATATTTTCACCTCTAAACATTTGTTCAAAAGGTCTTTCATTGATATGTTGAGTAATTTTTCTACTTCTGAATAAAATAAAATATGGTCATTCCTGAGCTATCTTCAACCTTTAATTGAATTCTATACCTAATAAGAGAACTGACATATATAATGTTAATATCATATTAGTTATTGTATATTTTAATATAAAAAGTAAACATTTTCATTTTTTGTACCTTGGGATTGGGAAGCATGCCTTTTTGTTGCAATTATCGCACCATAAAAATTCATCTCTTGATTTTACCTTTTTACAACATACTTCACAACAGATAAAATACTAACCAAAATTATCTATCTCAATGTTTATAATCTTTCCCAAACAGGTAAAGATAGTTTTCTAGAAATTGAATTTAATATCAACCAATTCATAATTTTATAGTTAAATTTTATAAAAGTAGGTCTATAGTGCATAAAAGCAATGTTAAGGACACCATGTTATGATTCAAGGTTTTCTTTTTTCATACCTCATTACCAGAGTCCCACATAATTTTTGTTATTTCACTTATGGTTCTTCTGTTGATGTTCATTTCTTCTTGAATTGTCACTTGTGGTATGAATTGCTTTAGCATTTGTATTGTGGAGATATTAGACATAGTATTGTAAAGACTGTAGTACATTAAAAATGTGAATCTAAAATAAAGCACTTACTGATCTTTGAAATTAGCAGTCTTAGAAATTTCCAAATCAATATAAACTCTTGTTCCACTTGTTGACAATAAGTTATACTCCTCTGCAATGCACGATATTCATTAAAAAAAAATTCAATTATCTACATATAAACTTTTATCTGTGGTACAATAATTAATACATTAATGTATATATGACTTTTGTACAGTTCAACATTCAACTTGAAATGCAGTGGCCCTTTCTTTCTTCCAATGTAAACGCACTGCATATTAGGGCTGGTAAAGCCAATTAAATTGACCTTATTAAACACTTTCGTACCATCACAAAAAGGTCATTCATGCTTAAAATGTAATGGTCGACGTTGAAATTGAAAAGATGAGCTGGAGAATTGAGATTGTTAATTTCAGGCCCATCAGTGGATCCTCCTATCACATGTAATTGTTGGACACTTCTTAAGCAAGAAGGGTATAGACAATGCACTGAACACATGATATTACAGCTTCAATATTTATAGATTCAATTTATTTACAGAGGATCCATTGTCTCTTGAAGACTTGAAGTGCTAGCTAGAAGTTAGGTTAGCTACCTCTCATTTATTCTAAGATTTTCGTAGGTCATTTATGGCATGCAACTGCAGCAGGATTTGAAACCCATTGAATTTAGATCAAATATTCATACTTATAACAATAGAATAATAACTATCTCACATAGTCTAAACAACGGCTATCAATGTCACATTTTCAATGTTAGCCATCAATATCACAAAGTTTGTTCTAGATATTTAGTCAGATTTCCTAGCAAATAGAAATGAAAGACAATATGTTTAAAATAGGGCATTCCCATCACAATTAGAAACCTAATATAAACTTAAAAACTCAAGTAATCAACACCCAATCATGCATAAATTACAATAAGAATTCAGACATTGGTAGCCATACATGAACCTAGATAAGAATTCACAAAATTAAATCCAATAACCTGATTATTGGAAGCACCTGTCCAAAGCTACTTGCCATAGTTATAATGATATCGCGAATGTGCAAAGACTAAATTACCAGAGCCAGTCAAGTATATTATATGTAAAGTGGTACTTGTATTCTGATATTTTCATACCCTAACACTATCAACTACTGATATTTTATATGGCAAATACTTCTAATATAAAATAGCCTTCAAAAACCAAATAGAGCCACAATATTGCATATACAGTTTAGATTAAAGTTAATAAACCAATAATGATATAGAAAAGACTCCCGCAGATACACACAGTCTACTCCAACCCTGCCCCAAACAAAAAATCTATAGGGCATTCAATAATCAAATAGAAAATAACAAACTGAATCTGAGTTTTTAGTCAGTTATACAACTTCTTAATTGAATGCTTACATAATAATTCAGCCTAAATACTTTGTATTTCAAACAATATCTTATACAGATTAAGAAACTCCAACCAAGGCTACTAATAATAAAAAAATAAATAAAGAAAAGTATGAATCTGCAACCAAATAGAAAAAGGAATTAAAATACAAAATAAGAAAATGTGAGAACCTAAGAGGAGGAGGATATAGTATATGTATACTCATCGATTGTCACACCATCTCAACCATCATGGAGCAGCATTGAAGTTTTATAGGTCAAACCACATATTGAGTAACCCCTTCCTAAATTTGATATATATTTGAACCACAAGCAAAGCCAAACTACAGCAAAATATCCTCATACTCAATTGCTTTAAATTTAAAATTCACGGCTAATAATAAAAATTTCCAATCAAATTCAAAATTATAAAACTACAAAATACAATCAAATCTAGAATACAAACCAAATTTAGAATTATAAAGCAAGAAATAAAAATTTCATCAACACATTTTTAATTCCCTATTTCTCTATAATGAAGAGGCAGAAGGCTAGCATTTTAAGTAGCCAAATAATTATTCAACCAAACAGAAAATTAAGCTAAGGTAAATCGGATATGCTAAATAAACCTAAATAGCAAATAAAGCAATACTTGAAGATAAAGTAAAACCTGTAGGATTTTTGTCAGATTTTGAGGGTTGAGAGGCTCTTCAATACTATCTCCACTACAAAACCCATTCATATCCACAATATTTTCTTACAAAAATTGTAGAATTTGATTTTCTATTAGTGTTTTCCTAACTTCAACAAAAAAGAATAGAGAGGACAAAATGGTTAGGAATTGAAATCCCTAATTGATAGAAAACCTAATTGAAAACAGTAGGAAAAGAGATTAGTCATAGATTAATTGAGAAATACCAAGAGAGAATGATCTGATATGGCGGCTAGTCGGAGATTGAAAACGTTGGCACCCATGGTCGAGCTTGGGTCTGCATTTGAGAGAGGGACACCCATGGTCGTGCTTGGGTCAGCGTTTGGGAGAGGATAGATAACAATCTTTTGCTTGGTTTGTTGTTTCTTCGTTGATTCTTTAGTCTACTGGCAAAAACTATTGAATTGAAAATAGGTTTGTTTCATGAGTTTTATTGGGTTTGCTTTTGGGGAAGAGAGAGAGGATTTTTAATTATTTTATTAATTTTTAAATTCAAGTCTCATATTGTGTCTTGATCAACTTGAAGTTTGATAACTACAGCTCACTATTAGATAATTAATGGTTGCTTGGATTAAAAAGCATAAGCATTCAAAGATAAGAGAGAGTCCTAACAGAAGTCTCTCTCTTTTTCTTTTCTTTTTTTCTTAATCTTAATCCTAAAGGTTTTTTTTTTTCTTCACCTAAATTATTTTTAGGTAAGTCTTTTTTTTTTAATTAAATCAAATTAAAAAAATATAAATAAAAAATGCTGATGTGGAAAATTGTAGAGAAGGCAGAGGCTTCGGTTATATATATACTTTATTTGGTCATGTGATTGAGGAAACTAGGAGTATTGGGGAGTCTCTTCAGCACTGCTGGTTCCAGTATGTTCGAAGGGATGGTAATAAGTTGGCCTAGAAGAGTAGTTTTATCTGCAGACATTGATGTATGGGAGAAGAACTACCTAATGATTTTGGTGATGTATTCTAATCAGATTTGTCTTAATTTTTTAATAATATTTCGCTTACTTTTTTCTCGAAAAAAAAAATTCCAATAAGGCAATTTTAATTGGTGCTCACGGCAAACCAACGAAGCTCAATACTGTCACCGACAGTATTGTAGACACCCTATTTGTCACAGATATAAATGGTTCATACAGGCTTAATTAAGATAAGAACTAAGAAGTACTAGTACATTGCAACAATATTTTGTGGCTATACAATTTACCGCGTCATGGCCCCTTGCACTGCTGGAGGCTTTTTAGCTTCTCGTTTCTGCCTTTCTATGTTCCCATGCCACCCTAGTCCATAAAATGCAAAAGCTAAGTCACACACAATATTACACAAACCTAATAAATAACCACAGGAGAGAGAGAGAGAGAGAGAGAGAGAGAGAGAGAGAGAGAGTGAGAGTGTACCTATGGACATGTCAAAGCCATGTTTCTTGAGCTCTCTATACTCTTGACACAAAGCACATTCCTCGCAACAACAATGGATACAGCAATCTGTGCATGGGCTCTCCTCCAAGAAATACTGTCCTCTCAATTTGGATCGGTAAAAGCATGAGTACAAACACGACCAACCAGTCACGAACAATATTAATGTGTAAAGTGCTCCGCTCACTCCACATGCTGCAAACCCATGCACGAATCATTAATATGTTTTTTAATAATAAACTCCATTTACTAACAATGTATGAGTGAAAGCAATCCATCATTTTCTTTTTCGAACTTACAAGTCGATCCTCTATCAACAATTTCTGCAATTCGCCCAAATGTAATACATGGACACCAGCAAGTTAAGCAACCTGAAACAAAACTTGGGATTAGCTATAAATCAATAAGTAATGCACATTTAAATCTCGTGGCCAATACTTTGAATATTTGCCACATCATCCGTGCGTACTTTGTAAAATATGAACCATATTGATTTCATGTAAAATTCTGGTATTTCTTTCAAAGAAGTGTAATAAATTTAGATTAGGACACTTGACATACTAACGGAATGTACATATGTCTAAAGACTCTAAATATGTAAAGAATCCCAATCCACTTACTTAAAAATTAAGCAAGATTTGAGTTATGATTTCTGAATCCATATCCAGAAAGTTAATTGGGATATATGGTACTAAAACTATGGCAGTGCTTGCGTATTTCGTTCTTTTCAATAAACAAACTTTGGCACCCTAAGTTTAAATTTCTTTTAATCGAAGATCCCAACCAATCCCGTGAATGCCATTCGTATTGTGCATATGACATTAACATTGACAATTTTGTACAAAAGATAAGATGATGCAAAAATTTCACTTATAAATGTTTCTAAGTTCTTAGTAAAAATCATCATCAACATCTGATCTAAACAGTTATTGTCGTCTTTAGCAGTGGTGCAAAATAGACCGCCCAAAACAGAAATCATCGTTTTCAATGTCTACAATTGCTTGATGAGAATGTCAAAATTAAAACAAAAAAACAAAAAAAATACTTAATGGGATTTGAATGATAATAATAAATAATGCAATGGTATGAAGTAAACGGTTGTTGATTATTTATTTCAAAAAAATTGACCCCAATTAATATATATGTAGTATCATGGAAGTGTGGCACAATGGAGGACCATGTTATGAGCGAGTGAAAAAAATGTTCTTACAACTGTTAACATCATCGCAACAATTGAAGAGTCCAGTGGACCAAGGTACTGGAGATTCAGGATGAGATTTCAAGTCAGGGTTGGCAGCAGGTCTTGGAGGAGGGTTTGGTTGGTTTGTCATATGTACTGGAACACCAGTGGCTGTCCAATGATAGGAGTGGTCGATTTCTGAAGAAGGATTTGGTGGTTGAGGGGGCGCTGATGGTACAGAAACCGATGACCCCTTCTCAGGCTTATTCATAATTGAAGGATAATCCATCCATCGAGAGATTTTGAAGTCACTGTTATTATATTTTCCCAAAAAAGGTAAAGAGTGCCATGGAACGTGGCTCTTCATGCATGATGAACGGTTGGGCAACCGTCCATATAGTGATTAGGGGGCTTTTCGTTTTTGGGCCAAAACATTGTGTCATTTTTTTATCATTTGTGTATCAAAATTTCATTTGTTAGGATCGTTCTTTTCGGGATTTTTTTTTTTTTTTTGATAGGAAGACAAATAACTTCATTCAACAACAAACAGAAATTACATCATCATATAAAAAATAAAAAAAAAATTACATCACGTAGACGAGCTTGTTCTAAAAAACAAAGACTCTCTTTAGTCCATGCAGAAAAGTCACAAATGCCTAAGGCATCATAACTAACAAATGCGCAAGCCTAATACCATTCCTGCAAACATGGGAGAAATGAATTGACCGAAAATCATTAACAGCAGCAAGCATCCCATAAATCAGAGGAGCCACGGAAGATGGAGGAGGTGATTCTCCACGAAGAGCTTGAACAATATTCAATGAGTCACCCTCAATCACGAAATCATGGATGCCAACTTCAGCAGCAAAGCTGCCAAAGTAAATTTAGCCTCAAAGGCCTTTGCTTCCACTTCAATGGCACCCAAAGGTGCGGGAATCTTCTTGCTTAAACCTGCAATAAAAAGTCCCCTCTAGTCCTGGATTATAACCCTCACACCTTCCTCTTTCTGAGAAGGAAAAACAGTACCATCAACGTTAATCTTGTATAACGGATCCTTAGGTGGAGACCAATTTGATTCCAGAATTTGAGGGAGTTTTGGATGAACAACTGAAGCCACCCAATATTCCTCCAAATAATATTGACACCACTGAACCAACCCTGGCCATCCTTCCTCTTCCCCCCAGGTCTAACTTTATGTGGAACATTGATTTTCGAAAAAGAGCGCAATCTGCTACTATCAGAGCAAGAAACCTCATTACCATTCTCCTCCAAATCCATTACAACCTTATACACACTCCTTACAGAAAACAAACCATATGTAGTTTCTGCCCAAACCTGTCTATCCTCAGGATGCCACTAATACACTCGGCCTCAAAAGGGAGAAAAACTTGTTTCAACATCAATTAGATCACAAACTCTAGAAACTGAGGGAAGTAAAACTCAAGGGGAGATAACCTTATAGGTAGACGAATGAGACAACCATTTATCCTCCCAAACCCGAATACTTTGACCATTCCCCACCCTCCATCTAATACCCTTCTGAACAATATTCTGAGCTGCCATGATACTTCGCCAAATATAGGAAGGTTCATTATCTAAAGTGGCATGCACAAAATCACAACGGTGAAAATACTTGGCCTTAAAAATCCTATACACTAGGGAATTATGGGTTCCACCTAAAGTCTCCAACCCTGTTTAGCAAGAAGAGCAAGGTTGAAAGACTTAAGAAGTTTAAACCCCATTCCCCCACTAGAATTAGGCTTACACAATTTTTCCTAACTCAACCACGCCATTTTCTTTTCATCCTTTTTTTGTCCTCACCAAAAATTACGAATCATACTCGTCAACTCATCACAAAGGGAATTAGGAATTTGAAACAACTCGTAGTATATAAGTTGAAATTGCTTGTGCTACAGCATTAGTTAACACTTCTTTGCCAACCTCAGACAATAACTCCTCCTTCCAATCGGACAACTTTTTTGCCAATTTCTCCTCAGTAGCATTGAAAGTGTTTCTCTTATTTAAGCCCACCAGGGATGGTAAAAGATATTATTTCATGCTGTCTAATAATCTAAGCTCCAAATCTTGATTTTATCTCCTCTTGAAACTGCCTAACAATATTACTTCTAAAGAACAATGAAGTTTTTGACCAATTTAAATGTTGGCCAAAAGCTTCCTCTTACACATGAAGAACTCTTTGCAAAAATTCACATTACTCCAAAGTAGCCTTGCAGAAAATGAGACTATCATTAGCGGAAAAAAAAATGAGAAAGACTCAGTCCACCCCTACATATAGAAACTACATCCATTGAACCATCATGCATAGATTGCTTTATTAGAGTAGATAAACCTTCTGCACATATTAAGAAACGATAAGGAGAAAAATGATCCCCTTGACATAGGCCCCTAGAAGGGGAGATACAACCTCAAGGTTTCCCATTAATACGAACAGCATATATAACAAAAGAAATGCATTGCATCATAAGGCCACTCTACCTCAAATTGAAACCCAATTTTTCCATAATCTTATCCAAAAAAACCCATTCAACTCTATTATAAGGTTTACTCATATCAAATTTCAATGTCATCTCACCTACCTTTCCAACCTTTTTTTTTTTACTAGTATGATGCATTGTTTCAAAGGCAACCAGCACATTATCAATAATCAATATACCATGCACAAAAGCACCTTAAGTATAACTAATCACAGATGGTAAGATTTTCTTCAATCTATTTGCCAGAGTTTTTTAGGCTAATTTGTAAACAACATTACAAAGGCTAATAGGGCAATAATTAGTTACTCTTTTCGGTTCTTTGATCTTAGGAACTAAAACAATATGGGTTTCTTTAAACTTTGAAAGAATGATTACAAAGTTAAGGAAATCCAAAATAGTTTTAGTCACAACTATACCAATAGAAGGCCAAAAATGCTAATAAAATAAAAAGGGCATACCATCTGGTCTTGGGGCCTTTAGCGAGTACATTTATGTGAGTGCCTTTCTGATCTCCACTTCCTGGAACTCTCTAGAAAGCAATTGGTTCATTTCATGTGTTACCTTTGGCTGGACAGTGTAGGTGTAACAAGGAAGGAGTACGCCTCGACCGAGTGGACCGAGACAGAGAAAAGAAAATGGAGCCGCCACCTAGACTAGGTCTAGGAACCATATGTATAGCGACCTTACGTGGAAGGACTGATTTTACTACCAAAGTATGGGTTTAGAGTTTAGGTACAGCTTGGGAAGGTCTTAAGCACCCAAGACCGCCCAACTCATGGGTCGGCTTCCACTCATTGTGTCTTACATCTTAATCTCATTAAAGGCATATCCAATATTGTCATTCTAGACTCACACACACACTAACATGCATCTAGCAAATAAACATGGCATTTCATTCCAGACCCTAACATACATCTATCATGGCATTGCATTACATATCACAACTTAAGCTTAGCATACATCTATCATACATAGCATTACATCCAAGGCAGAAACATGTATATATCATGTCACGCCCCAAACCCAAAAGGGTCCAAAGCATAAGAAATAAATCCCAAGGGTACCTGTTGATTTTTTTCTTTTTGATAATTTAGACTACAGGAGATCTTTCTTTTCCTTTCTTTTCCACAGGTTAAGAAATATATCACCATGCTAAAATCTCCACATTACAAGTCAGAGCTCTATAATATATTTACAAACAATAACTAAAAATCATGTGTCCCCACATAATACATGAATATAGTACAAAACTCCAATTAGATTACACAAAGTCACAATCTTATCAAGAATAAGGACCTTAACATCGAGTCTAGGCCTACCACGCTAAAGGCTAACAAACCTCAAGTGACCAACCTCCAATAGAATTAATTAAGGTCTCATTGAACATAGCAAGATCGAGTCACCAACCATTTACATGCAGCAAAAGTCTCCAAATTTAACATACAGCAAAAGTCTCCAAATTTAACATAGCACTCTAATCATCACCAAAGAAGTAAGCTCTATACCCAAGGTATAGCTAATTAATCTGAAAAAACTGTTAGAGGATGGGATGAGCTAAAGCCAGTAAGTAGTATAATTAATGAGGGTGAGGGAAATGCAAGTTTCATTTTCAATAATAATAATATTATGACAAGAATGACTGAATAATGAAACACAAAGTTTCTCAAAGTAAATACCTTGAAACTATATACCATAATCTATGAGCACTAACAATATAATTTTCAAAGCCATAAAATCTAACATACGGTAAATTATCACAAATATACCACACTACCACATAGACCGGTCAGGGGATCCACCCATTCACAACTGGCATGATATTGTCCTTTCTGGTATGTAGACTTTGACCCCATGAACAGCAGCCTCACCCATACCCTCAAGATTTTTCTCTCCCCCTATGGGCAGCAGAGAAAGTGCGTCAAATAGGACCTCTCTTGCATATGGTCTCTTGGGCCCATGGGCAACAGTCTCACCCACACACAATTAAGGAACCTCTTCCCCCCATGGGCAGTAGGGAAGAACGTGTCATCTAAAGTGAAAGGGCACTGACCTGGATTTGATTCCGTTGTCACAAAGATTATGGAAACCAAATCGGGTGATCACCGGAAAATTACACATGGCATAGGGTTAAAACCAAATAAAGCTCACATGTATACATTTCCTTTCACATACATAGTTTATAACCAGGTAGTTTCAGAAAAACCTTAAATAATCTAACTTCCACAAAGTTTGTAAGGTTTTCAACTTCATTCTTGTCAAGAGATTTTCTATCAATTTCCCACATAACAAGACAAAGTATGCATCTTTAAATTTTATAACATACCATAAAATCCATGATTTCCTTATCAAAGATTAAATAAAAGATGCTCATTTTTCCATATCAACAATTTATGCATTTCCCCAAATGCAATACCAAATATGATGCATTTTCATATATAATCATAAATATATTAAGGTTACAACACAATAGTTATTAGGAAAATATAGTTTCCATAGGTAGTTTCCAAAAGTATGTCTAACCCAAAAACATCATTTATGCAACATGGTTATTTTTCAAAAATCCCATTAAAAAGCTACTCACCTTGCAATCCGCAAAAAGCCTAATTCTCTAAGCTCCAAAGGAGATTAGCTAGAACCTCAACAATATCAAGCAAACCTAACACAATAAGCATAAAGCTTAAAAATGTATCTAGCTACAATTTAGGAATTGCCAAATGAGCACTTAATTAGGCAAGCCTAGTATTTAACCTCATCAATAATAATAATATATTCGACTTCCAAAGTTTCTCAACAAATTGATTCACAAGGCATCAACTCCAAATTATAAAGTTAATGTATTTAATATCATCTCCAACATTATGACTAACTTCCATAAAATTTACACTACATCATTAAGAGGCCCATGAAAGCAAAATCAAAATATCCTCCAAGACAAGAAATTTAGAACTTCAACTAACTCCAAATAAACCCAATGGCAATGGAAAAATTAAATTTACCAACCATCACATGTTATAACTTAAAACCCCTAAATTTTTCACCATACATAAACCTTAAGTAGTCATTATTAGCACAAATTATATACCCACTCATCAAATAATTCCACCAATACAAAACCCATACATAAAAACACATAAATATCACTTCCAATGCTCATAAATCAAATGGGTATCATTATCAAAGCTTAGTCTAAAGAACCTCAAGCAAAAGCATATAAACCCACCAAAAAAATTAGAAACATTTACCTCAAATAAAAGATGTGAAGGTGCTTAAAGGTTCTCAAGAATTTTCCGGTGATCTTGCCGGAAAAATGATGGTGGAAGTGGTGGTATGGAGGTACCGGTGGGAGAGTGTGAGGTAGTGGAGAGGAGTGTTAGACAGAAAATGAAAAAAGAAGAAAAAGAAAGAAAGGATAAGTGAGGAGAAGTGAGGAGCTTGGCCGGTCAAAGAGATAAAAAGATGAGTGAAATTGAGTGGTGGAGAATGATGTGGTAGGTGGGGCACGTGTGGTCCCAAAAATATCCAACAAAACTTTATTTTTTCTTTTTTTTTTTGTCTGACAAGGACGTTACATATCAAATCAAGGCAGAAACATAGACATGGTAAGATTTAAGCAAACATGTGATTGCATCTAAACATCATCCCAACAAACATATTCATACTCATCATCAAAATGCATGTTCATATGAATGCATGACTTACCTCTTCCACCACTGCACCTATGCATCAATGCATGGTCATATCATATGCATGTTGATGGCAAAACAAAGAAAGAATTGAAAAAAACCCTAATCTAACATATGAAGAACAAACAACAAGTAAACAAAGAAACAAAGACATATACATGTGAGAACAAACTAGAATAGAGGCATATTTAACAAATGAAATAAAGAAACAGAAGCAAAAAGGTTTAGATTAGGGTTTCTAAGCACGACTATGCGTACGCATACATAGGGCCTGTGTACAAGCCCAGTTGTATATGTACGCATACTTCATGTATGCATGCATACACATACATGCCCTAAACCATAGCCCAGAAAGCACAAGAACACAGAACAGAGCAGAAAGCTTAAACTAACAACCTAACATACATAAAACTATAAAGAAAGGAAAACCTAAACTAAACAAGCATATTATAACACAGAAAAACAAGAAAAACAGAAAGATTAAAGAAAGAAAAAAAAAAAAAAAAAAGACAGAACATTTACCTCAAAACACAAAGCTTTTTGGCTTGATTTTGACTATTCTCCTCAGTCAATCTATTCACAATCAAATATAAAGTGATTAGTAAGCTTGAAACTCAAAGATCGAGACTAAAAAATGCCTCAATCAAAAAAATATTCACTTGAGAATGTTTTGTGAAAAACTGTTATGATTAGTGCCCTTAAATCCTATTGTATGATGCTATGTATGACTTAATGTTATTTTATTGTCTAAAATAATGGTAACATGAATATTGAGACATTATCATATAGTCCATGAGATGCATAGTATGTGATTTATGTGATTTAGTCACAGAAGATATAAATCACAAGTTCTTTGTAAACTTTGAATTTTAGTTCGTAGTTGGTGATGAAATTGGGCCTTTCTAGTTAGTATATTTATATGTTTTAAGAGTTAAAACATATTGAACTGGACCGCTGTGAAGATTGAAAGTGTTCCCAAGTGCTTCTGATTTTCAGTTTTGAAATTCACTGCTCCAAGGTACACTCTCTTGTTTTTATATTCTGAAACTTACATAGTACATGTTAACATTTATGAATGAAGTAGATCCGTTATTTTTCTGCTGCGTATATTTTGTATGCAATACAAACATGTATTTTTCCAACAAAAACTCCCTCTTTGATTCACTATTTCTATTGAGTCTTATGTTTTTCCCTTAGGATTTTCTGTGTGTTTTGAAATGGTACCATGTATAACTTTTTATAATTGAGAAATGGGGTTTGGAATGGCTTTTAGATGATGTGGGATTCATTCGTCTGCTTTTGGGTGGATGAGTTTTAGGAGTGGCTTGATGAGATTTCTATCTCTTGCTCGTCTCTTTTTGTTCGTTCGAGTTGGATTAGGTGAGTGTTACCAAAACAATTCTTTGAGATTTAAGTTCTAGCTTGTCTTGTCTCTAATAATTAGGAATATTCAACTTTTGTTTTTCCCTTTTAGGGTTATCTTGTGTTAAACCCTTCACCTGATAGAGGCTTCAGTAGTACATCTTCATGTGGGTAAGGGGACTTAGTTTGCCCTTCCCTTTTGGGGATGACTCTCCGCTGGACTGTCCACCTATAGTTGACTTTGGTCCAACCCGTAGGTGGAAAGATTTAGTCTTCTTTTTTCCTTCCTTCTTGGGGATGACTTGTGTATGACCGTCCACTCGTAGGAGATTTCAGTCTTCCACCTAACTCATAAGCATAACTCTTTTCTGAGGTTGAAAGCTCGTCCGTCACTCCAAGGATGAAAGACTCATCATTCACCATGCTAGATAAACAAGAACTGAGCTATTTTGGGTTAATTCGCCTAATGGAGTTTAATGGTGTGGACACAATGGATCGTTTTTTAGGAGTTGCTACCTAGTTTTTGCAAAGGTCTAGGACCTATATATATAGCGTCCTCTCGAGAAATGACCGTTTGATCTTACTACCAGAGATATGGGTTCGAAATTAAGGTACGGTCTTGGGAAGGTGTTAGGCACCCAAAAATGACCAACCTTAAGGTTGGCTTCCTATCATTGTGTCTTATGTCTTAACCCTACTAAAGGCACACTTAATACTTGTATCTAACTCACACACACACACTAGCATACATCTAGCAATCAATATGGCAACAAACATCCCTAACCATTCATCTATGATGCTTGAAAACAAAGACCTACCATTCATCTAATAAAGGCATCACATATCAAAGTTCCTAACATTCATCTCACATCCATACAAGGCAGTAACAAAAACAAGGCAGCAAAAAGCATGGCAAGCAAACATAGGTCATCACATGTCTTCCCAAACTTTTAGACATGAAACCACGCATCAAACAAGTATATTACATCATTGAAATGCATGTACATACCAATGCATGACTTATCTTACTTATCTTACATCAACTCAGCAGCTATGGCATCATGCATAAGCATGTGAATGCATGTTTATGGCATCAAGGCAAAGAAAACACATGATAAACCCTGATTCTAACATGTGAAGACAAACAAGCTAACAAACTTGTGAAATAGAAGCTTCGGAAGCATAAAAGTACAGAAAAGAAACTAAATAAAAACATACATGTGAAAGCAAAAGCAAAAACAACAAAATAAAATTAGGATTTCAAGGCAAGTTCATGCGCAAGCATGAATAAACCTGCATGTGCATAATCAAGCCTGCATGTGCGGGCAAGATTATGCGTGCGCAGGTTTGTGCCTAGAAAACCCTAAAACACAAACAAGCAGAGGAGAACACTTAAACACACATTCTAGCAACCAAACATGCTTTTAAAACGTACAACTACATAAACCTAGCCTAGACAGACATATTATAACATATTATAACAAACAAATAAAGCAAACATGAAGAATTAAAGCATAAAAAAAAAAAAAAGGAAAAAGAAAAGTTTAGACTAATATCTCAAGCAAAAGCTTTTCAAGCTTGATTTTTTATTGTTCTCCTTAGTCAAATCTATTCATGAACCAATAGAAAAGTAATTGGTAATATTAAACCCAGAGATCAAGGCCAGAAAAGGCCCTAATCAAAAGAAAATTGACTTGAGGATGTTTTGTGAAAAAACTCCCTTTTTGATTCACTATTTCTAGTGAATCTTAGTATTTTTCCATAGGATTTCTATATATTTTGAAAATATACAATGTAAGGCTACTTATAGTGTGAAAAAATGGGTCTGGAACGGTCCTTAGACGGTGTGGGATTCATTCCAAATCTCAACATAAATGTAGAAAAGTTGTCTTGTATAGTTTCTTAAAATCACTATGCATGCGCAAGTTCGAGCCTACGTACACATGCATAAAGCTGTGTGCGCAAGCTAATTCTTGTGTGCACATAGCAAGAGTTTCCTTTGGCCTTATTTTTCAAAATTTAATTTATTTGCTCATTAAAAGTTACATTTTTCATTTTAACACTTCTCAAGTCAATTTAACTTCTGATTGTGCCCTAAACCAACCTTGAGTTTTAGAATTCAGCATCATTGGAGAACGGGGGCCTAAGTCGTAAGGGTTAAAAAATGCGGTGTCTACAGATGCCCCTTTTTTGATTCGTGAGCTTTGCTAACGGAATCAAAAGAATAAGAGACAAAGCATTTTGTTTTGACATACGGCTCAGGTCCAACCCATGGACACGACACACATCACGCATACATAGGGTGGGGTGCAACTCCGAAGAGTTGAGTGGGATTTCATATGTCCGAATTCCCACCTTTGTTGCTCGGGAAACGAGAAATGGTAGGTTCACTATCCCATAAATTGTTTTGTCAATTGCAAGAAAAATGCGAGTGACTCACTATCCTAGAGTCATTAAAAAGAAAAATAAAGGTGCTCTTATAAGCTCAAACAACCAAACAAGGTACTCTTACAAGCTTAAAAGGATATATATATGGTGTCCACCTGGGGGTTCTTGCCTCAAACTTCTCTAGGTGGTACCTGTCTTCCATCTCCATCTCTACCTATTTTGGTGAGGTCTTGCCTCGGGTTAACCTTGGTCTCTATCTCTATCTCTACCTCTTCTACCGCGCCTACATGTGCAAGTCCTGTAGGATATGTGCATAATCTTTGTATTCTTCTTTTCTAACTTGAATGGGATTTCATGCCTGCATGTTCAATTCCCACAGGATATGCACAATTTGGTTTTATATGGGATCGGTGCTTGCATGTTCAATTCCCAGAGGATATGTGCACCACTCCAACTTGGATAAGATCTATGCCTGCATATTCAATTCCCGAAGGATATGTGCACAGAGTCTTTATTCTGACTTTCTAGACTATTTTTCAGATGAAAGATCCACTGGGGATACTGGAGGACTCACTAGGGAGTATGATTTAGTTGAAAAGTGTTTTGGGGATGATTCCGACCTACCATGAAGTCTTGATGATTTATGGCCCACTAAGGAGGGGGTAACTTACTAGGATTTTCTGATGGAACGTTGTTCACTAGGGAACTTCCTTCCACCAAGGAAATGATTATCTTCTTCATTCTCATAAATCACTGAGGATTGATGTTGACTCCACCCTCGAGTTTTACCAAACTTTACTTGGGAAATTTTGTTTTGCAACTCTCGAGGGAGATACTTCTGTACCTTGGACTCACAGGGGAGTCTGTCTATGATATTGGATTCACTTGGGATTTAGTTGATAATCCTAACCTAGCTCTGATACCACTTGTGCAAATAGCACCCCAGGACTTAAATCGATAACAATAAATAAGTGGAAATTAAATAACAAGCAAATCTCAATTACACCCTAGCACTTTCTAACAAGAAAACACAAGATTGAAGAACCCAAAACTTTTTCTCTAATGTGGTTGTACGTCTCTTCTTATTTTTTATTCTTATACAGCACTAGGACTTTTTGGAATCACTCCTATTGCCGCATATCATAAAGCATGCGTGCACACACACACACACACACGTGTATATATATATGCTACTTTATCAAGTCGGCTCCTCGGACTTCAAATACAACTTGTATTCACTCAATTTCTATGACCTAATTGGGCTTGGTTGGGCCTTATGGGCTTGTGGCAAAATTCAAGCCACACTTCACGCTACATTAACACCAATGAATAGTTGCAGTACATGGATGACTATAAACCCTCCAAGCTTATATCTCCCTGTGTACTTGAACCCTCCAAACTCTAGCTAACAACCAACTTCCCCAAGTTTTTCCTTCATCTAGCTTACCGAAGAACCTCTATTGAAGCACCACCAAAATGAATTGGATTTGAATGTGACTTCTCAAGTTTCCATGAATCTTCACTCACTCACACGGTTTGTGTGTATGGGTGAGATGCGGGAATATAAAATCTCAATCAAAGATTGAAAGAGATGGAAAAGAGATGATGAAGTGTGTTTTTGTCACCAAAAAAAAAAAAAAGTTCTCTCTTTTCTTTCAATCAATATGACCTCTCTTGGATGTCTCTCTTATTGCCTAGGGAAAATTCCTGATACCAGTTGCTAAGATTGTTAAGATTATATTTCAATTATTAGACATATTCTTCTTAAGCCACTTAATTCCACAACTATACATCCCAGTGATAGCAAAAAGAGGTATAGCATATGAATCACATAACTTCTTCATTATTGTTTTTGTTAAAATCCATCTTGGGCTATGTGAGTCATTTTAATTTTACTAAGAAGGTACAAAAAGCGGGATTTTATCTTAAATTTAAACCCTATGATTTAGGTACAACCTTTTGAGTGTACTACATTAGATTTTTCACTTAAATTTAAATGCATACTTGTATTAACATTAATTATTATAGAAAAAAATTATCATAGAAAAAAAATCAATGCTATAATGTATTTAAATTTAATTGGAAAACTTGATTCTAAAAAATTGTACCTAAACAATCTAAACTATTTAAACAAAGAATGTTCCAAAGAATCCAATGTCTGCATATGGACTTTTTACCAACTTATGTAGCACTAATATGGGCACGATATGTAGCATGACACGATACATATCACGGTGACACAATATTTCTTGATAAACTAGGATACGATAAGTCGAGGATAAGACAATGAATTAATTATTATTTATTTTTAGGTATATATAGAATAGGTTATGTTTATTTTGAATTTAAAAAGTATGTTGCAACAATGAAATGTTTGAAAATATATATAAAATTAAGTTAAAGACAATAAAATATTTTTTAAAGTCCGAACAAAAAGTTCAACTAAACTAGACACTCATAAAAAGAGTTCATATAAACAACATTCAACGTCAAAATAGAACAACTAGCAAAAAAGTGATTTTTTTTTCCTTCCTGAGTGCACACTTGACATGTTTATGTCTGCATCGAATACGTGTCCGACACCACTGAGTTGGTAATTTTGTTGTGTCTATGCTTCCCAATTACCAACTCTCCCATTATCTCTAAACTACTAAAACTTAATTTTTATAATTCCAAAAGTTATGACCAAAATACAAATTTAAGATGCCACATGTTCATTAGAAGAAAATGTCAATGAAAATGTTCAAAGTTCAAATGAAATATCTTAGTGTTATTAATGGAGATCTCATCCAGGATTTGAATCCCTCTTGCCACCTAAAATGTATACAAAAGAAAAGGCCAAAAAATATAATAATTAAGGAGAATTAGTATTTTACCTTGAGAAATTTTCTAAGTTAATTTTTTATTAAGTCAAAGATTTAGGGAGAGTTCTTCGTTTGATTTTCCATTATTGGATCAGGATTTAAGGCTTTTACGTTTTTCATTTTTTTGTAATGATTAAAAAAAAATAGACGGGCATAATATTTTCACTATAATTTCGTATCAAATTCTACATAGCAAGCAGTTAATGGTCGCTTCATCGGCGGCTCCAGGAATTTTTTTTAGGAGGGTCAATAAGAAGATAAATCTTAGATAGAAAGTGAATCTTGTGGTCTATGATATTTCTTTATTACAAATTTGTCCATAGTACTAGCAAGAAAATAAAATATAAACTATTAGATTATTTGGCATAAAGTTTCATAATACAATGAAAATAGTAATTATTATTGCTAAGATGAAATCTTGAAAATCATCCATTGTTTTCAAATACAATAAAATTACTAATTATTATTGCTAAGTGAACTTTAATTATCATTGCTTAGAATACTTCTATCTATTAGTTTGTTTTAACTCTTTACAATTTTTGTATTTAACAATTCAACTCAACTTTGACAACTATTGTTATTTGTAACTGTATTAAGTGTGTTTGGGTCTTGATTAGAAGCCAACTTATTAATTCGTCTTTTTTCCTACTATTTGCAGGCTCATGTGATTTCCTATCTATTTTATACTTTAAGAAAAATGTTAGATAAATTGTTTCTAAATAAATGCTAAGAAAATTTTTGTTGTGTTAACATTTGCTTTTTTCTTCATTCAATCACTCTTGGCTTGTTTCATACCCCTAATCCCTACCCAACAAATAACAAATTATAGCACTTCAGATTCAGTAACTACTTGTTATTTTCAAAGTTTTAGATTAAATTAGCTTTTTGTTGTACTCTCTTTTAAATATTAGTGAGTGGATTATATTTAAGGTTATTTTAGTTGTGATTCAAAAAAAAAAAAAATTAGTATCAAAGTGTTCAATTTTTATTTTAGAGGGTCAAAACAAAATAAATATTTTATATTTTAATTTTATATATTCTTTTTTGCCAAATCAGGGGGTTCATTTGAACCCCTAGAACATGGCTAGCGCGGCCCATGGGTTGCTTTTCATCGGCTAATGGTTTCTTCCAATGTTTGCATGGTGTAATGGTTGCTTCATAGGTTAATGGTTTCTGAGTAATTCTTAGGTACTCTCCGAGTATGGAGAATGGCGTTCCCTCCTCTCACATTCATGGTATGGTCTACTCATTAAATTCATGGTGGACCCCACCATGAATAAGAGAGGAGGGAGTACCATTTCTCCGTACTTCAGGAGCACCTAAAAATTTTTCCTGGCTTCTTCCTATGTGGACATGGGTGCGTGGTTTATATATTGTGCCCTTCTTTTGCACAATTAGATTATTTCTTTTTGGCTTTTACACATGTCGTGTAAGCTTTTGCCTTATGGATTGTAGTCGAGGTTTTTTCTTGTCATCGCTTCTAGTGATACAGGATCATCCTAATTTATATCGTGTTGTGGACAAACAAATGGACAATCTCAACAATTTGAGTGATTTTCGCTATATTCACTGCACACATGCATCTAATTCGCTTTTAGCAACTACATGGTTAAAAGATGTCCATATAGAGTGCCCACTTGAACACTAACTTAATTTTGGATTGCAGGTGGCTTCTAGTCAGACCTTAGATGGTACACATTGAGCATGTGTGGAGGGAAGCCAACCAATGTGCAGATCGGTTGGCTAAAAGGGGAGCTTCTCAAAGTGAGAGGGAAATTCTTTATGACACATGCCCCGCGTTTTTGCTGCAATTTCTTTACTAGGATCCCATGGGCTTTATTTCATCTCGTGTAGCTTCTGCAAGGGAGTAGCTGTTGTCTGTGTGTTGTGTTGTCCAATAATGTGTAGTTATGGTTTCTGTTCAGTCTTTGTTTTAGTCTTTGTTTATGTGATGTGTTGTTCAGTAATATGTAGTTGTACTTTGTAAACTCTGTTTTGCGTTTAGTTTCAATAAAGTTCCCTGTTTTATGCCCAAAAAAAAAAATGCGTCTTTCTTTTGTACCTTATTTTATTGGCTTTTTGTCTTTGGTCACGCGCTTCAATTATCTTCACACATCTTACCAAGAATATGTTTGGGATCTTTTTATTTTATTAAAATTGAAATTTTTTTGTTGAAAATATTGTAAATAAAAATAAAAAATAACTAAAATAGTACATTGGAACTTATGAATAGTACAAAAAAAGTACAGTAAAACCATGAATAATAGCTGAAGGGGATAAAAATAGTAAATGGATGGAGACAGTGAGGACGGATCGACACCATGAGTGACCCAGCTATGACGGTTGGGTGTTGCTGAATGTCCGTCCTGTATAAATTAATTATGGATGCCACGTGGCACGTCGTTTGATATATTTCAGATAAGCTTTTGCTTTATCCCCACGCAAACGTGTATATTTGGACTTCTTGCGACGCACGTTTGGGAAGACTCCTATATGGAAAGGAACTTGAGAAGGAAGTTGTATCCTTAAAGAAAGGTAATTCTACTCAATATAAATACCCCAGAAACCCTAGGTATGAAGGTACGCATAATATTCTTAACTCTGGCACTCTAGGGTTAAAGGAACGAGATTCTAACTTGACCTTCGGAGGGTATTTGGCCGACACCACACCGGTGCTCTCTTCTAGATCCTTTGCTTTCTTTTTGCAGATATTGTTTTCGTTCGAGGAGCGCTTGCAACTCACTGGTGATATTTTCGGCATCATCAGTTGGCGCCGTCTGTGGGAAGGCAGGAAGAAAATCTTCTGATTATTTTTAGCCTCGCTCTATCCCTGAGACAAAGAGTTGCATGGCACTCACCCGATCGATGGCGACGAACAACAATCAAGGCGACGAACCACGTGCCACCGCTTTGGAAAGGCAGGTCCAAACGCTTGCGGCGGCGGTTGAGCGCCTCACTAAGCAGAATCATGATTTGGAAGAACAGTTGCGGCAAATAACCGCGATCGAGTGCACCACGTGAAGATCGGGAGGGCGCTAGCCCGAAGGAAGGAACGCGGAAAGACATCGAGGGGTAGCAACGCTCAGACTAGACCCGAGCGACAAGAAACCAATCCACCACTTGCTTTAGACAAGTGCGACTCACATAGCCACCGAGATGGCGGGAGATGAGGGAACGTATGGATGCCATGATGAACGCCCTTAAGGGACGGGTATCCGGCAATTACTGGACGACCTAGTCCATAGAACGGATTCACCATTCACGGCGTTGGTGAATTCATGCCCGTCCTTCAAAGTTCAAAATGCCCCGTGTGGAAAACTATGACGGATCCAAGGACCCGTTGGATCACCTAAAGTCTTTCAAAACACTGATGCATCTTCGGGTGTACGGACGAAATCATGTGCAGGAGCTTTCCTCACCACTTTGAAAGGGCCTGCGAGGGATTGGTACGGCAAGTTGACGCCTAATTCCATCGGCACTTTTAAGGAATTAGGAGCGCAATTTGTGTCACACTTCATTGGAAGTCATCGACACAAGAGGTCTATTGCATGCATGCGGGAATTAAACAACGAGAAGGTGAGACATTGAGGTCTTATATAGCCCGCTTCAATAAGGAATCCCTACTCGATAGACGAGGCCGACGACAAGACAACTTGTGGCGGCATTCACGAACGGGTTACAAGAGGGTAAGTTCTTATTTTCCCTATGTAAGAATGACCCAAAGACTATGTCCGATGTCTATTCCAGGGCGACGAAGTATATGAACGCGGAGGATGCCTTGGCCAGACGACTATAAACCAAAGAAAAGGGAGAGAGGAAGATATGAAACCAATAACGGACGAAAAGCGGCTAGAACCAAAAGATCGACGAGAAGGCCGAGACCCAAACCACGCTTCAGGGAGGTTTACAAGTTTCACCCCCTCATAGCCCCGATTGACCAAGTGCTTATGCAAATCAAAGATGAAGGAAGCTTGACATTCCCGGGTAAGTTAAAGGGAGATCCGAACAAAAGGCCAAGAGATAGATATTGCCGCTTTCACCGTGACCACGACCATGATACGACGGACTGTTATGACTTGAAACAACAGATCGAATCCCTTATAAGGCAGGGAAGGTTGCAAAGGTTCATGAGGAAGGAAAGAACTGATCAGCCCCAAGAACAGAACCCTAGACGGGAAAACGAGCGTCCCAGACCACCGGTAGCAGACATACGGATGATAATGGGGGGCAACGCTTCAGTAGGATCGTCCAAGAAGGCCAGAAAGACTTATTTACGGACGGTGCAAAGTGTCCAGTCGACGGGACCTTCATTAGAAAGAATACGGCGGAACGACTCCAGTATCGAGTTTTTTGAAGACGAGGCCCGGCGTCTTCACCACCCCCATGACGACGCGCTTGTGGTTAGTATACAGGTAGGAGACTTCAACGTCCACCGAGTTCTAGTAGACAACGGGAGCTCAGCAGATATCCTTTACTATCCGGCGTTCCAGCAAATGGGGATTGCAAAGGAGCGCTTGATCCCGGCGTCCGCGCCCCTCGTTGGCTTTGGGGGAACCTGGGTCCATCCTTTAGGATCCGTCACGCTGGCGGTGACGGTAGGAGACTACCCACAACAGATAACTAAAAAAATCTCCTTTCTAGTGGTTGATTGTTCCTCAGCATACAACGCCATACTCGGACGACCTACACTCAACGCATGGAAAGCCATCACTTCAACCTACCATCGGATGATCAAGTTTCCCACTGAACATGGGGTTGGAGAACTACGCGGAAATCAAGTAACTGCAAGGGAATGCTACGTGGCCATGATGGAGATGGATGACCATGTACAGACAATGAGCATCGAAGAACGAGAATAATGGCAGAACAGATGGAGACATTGGAAGAAGTCCAACTAGATGATTCAAGGCCTGATCGAACCACCAGGATAGGGACCTCGGTAAACCGCGATTCGACATGCGCTTCTAATGTTCCTTAAAGAAAACCAAGAAGTGATCGCATGGAGCCATGACGACATGCGGGAATAGATCCGGCGTCATAGTTCATAAATTGAATGTATCACCTTCCTTCCCCCGGTCAAACAAAAGAAACGCGTGTTTGCTCCTGAGCGGGAGCGGGCTGCAGCGGGAGGAAGTGCAAGAAGCTACGAGAAGCGGACTTCATACGAGAAGTGTACTACCCCCGGGGCTGGCGAACGTGGTAATGGTCAAAAAGTCAAATGGGAAGTGGAGAATGTGCGTTGATTTCACGGATCTGAACAAAGCATGCCCTAAAGACGGAGTTACCGCTCCAACGGATTGACGCCTTAGTCGACTCAACCGCAAAACATGAGTTGTTGAGCTTCATGGACGCCTTCTCGGGTACAACCGGATTAAGTTAGAGAAGACGAGATCAAGAGAAGACATCATTCGTGACGAGTCAAGGGCTTTTTTGCTACAAGGTAATGCCATTCGGGCTCAAGAATGCGGGAGCCACATACCAACGATTAATGAACAAGATGTTCGAGCACCGGGATTGGCCGAACGTCCAAGTCTACGTAGATGACATGTTGGTAAAAAGCGTAAAAGCGTCGGATCATCCGAGGGACCTCCAGGAGACTTTCGACACTCTTCGAACGTCCAAAATGAAGCCGAACCCAAGCAAATGCGCATTCGGAGTAACTGCTGGAAAGTTCTTAGGGTTCATGGTGTCCAGCGGGGCATTGAGGTCAACCAGAAAAAGTGAAAGCAATTATGGATCTATCCCCTCCCAAGGACGGTGAAGGAAGTGCAAAGCCTGACGAGAAAGATAGCAGCCTTAAATAGATTCGTATCAAGAGCAACAGACAAGTGTCTCCCTTTCTTTAGAACGCTAAGGAAATCTTTTGAGTGGACGGACGACTGCCAAAGGGCATTTGAAGAGTTGAAGGCATATCTGTCTGCCCCGCCATTACTTAGCCGACCTACGCGAGGAGGAATTATTCCTATCTTGCTATCTCGTCGCGGCGGTAAGTGCGGCTGTCGTTGGAGAGGAAGGGAAGGTCCAAAGCCTATGTACTTTGTGAGCGGGGCAGGCGAGGCGGCGGGGAGAGGTACCCCGGATAGAGGAAACTCGCCTTCGCACTTGTAACTGCAGCTCGAAAGTAGAAGTCGTATTTTCAAGCACACACAATAACAATCCTGACGGATCAACCATTGCGGAGAGCAATGCACAATCTGAAACCGGACGAATGGCTTTGTGGGCTATCGAGCTAAGCGGTACGATATCCAATACCAGCCACGAGCAGTGTGAAAGGACAAATATTGGCGGACTTCATTGCGGAATTCACTACACGTGAGGAAGCGGGGGGCGAGGAGACGCCTACATGGAGAATTCACATAGACGGATCCTCCAATAAGCATGCGGGAGGAATCGGAGTTGTACTCCATACCCGGAAGGAGATAAAATTGAATCTATGATCCGTCTAGGAATTCCTGCTACGAATAATGAAGCGGAGTATGAGGCCCTGGTAGCGGGATTGGAGCTTGCAATAGCGGCTCGGCCAGGGAAGGCAATGGTCTACTCCGATTCCCAAATCGTAGCTAGCCAAGTTGATGGGAGTTATGATTGTAGGAATGAACGAATGAGAAGGTATCTCGAAGAAGTGAAGGGTCGGACGAGTGCCCTCCAATTCACGATAACTCGGATACGAGAGAAGAGAATCAAGAAGCGGATCGACTCGCAAAGCTGCTTCGGCCGAACCTATGGTCGTCCCAGAGCAGGTATTGTCCTTCGTCCAATATTCATCGTTACTAGATAATGTTCGGTGCAGGGAATTAACCATCGGAGAGGGTTGGACGGTTCCAATCGTGGCGTACCTCAAGGACGGCAAGCTTCCGACGGGGAAGGAAGAAGCTAGGAAATTGAAGGTTAGGGCTGCCCGATTCATGCGATCGAAGGCATCCTCTACAAAGAGGATTCTCCCGACCTTATCTAAGATGCACAGGGCCATGACGAAGCGGAGCTACGTAATGAGGGAAGTTCATGAAGGGATTCTGTGGAAACCACTCGGGATCAAGATCTCTCGGTACACAGCTACTCGGGCAGGTATTCCTGGCCGACAATGCGAAGGATGCCCGCGTACGTAAGAGCCTGCGATAAGTGTCAACGATTCGGCAACCTTATCGGGCGGCCAACGGAGGAACTCACACCCATGACGGCCCCGCTGGCCATTCGCACGATGGGGGTTAGACATGATGGGTCCATTTCCAATAGCGGCAGAGACAATGAAGTTCTTGGTGGTTGGTATCGACTACTTCACCAGTGGGTGGAAGCAGAAGCTCTTGCTACTATCACGGAGAAAAATATTCGCAGCTTTGTATGGAGAAATATTGTTTGCCGATATGGGATCCCGAGAGTGCTCGTGTCAACAACGGGGAAGCAATTCGACAACGATGCGTTCCGAGATTTTGTTCTCGGTGGGAATCAAGAATCACTACTCGTCGCCCCGCTCATCCACAGGCCAACGGACAAGTTGAAGTCACGAACCGGTCCTTGTTAAAAATCATCAAGACCTGGCTCGAGGGGCAAAGGGCATATGGCCGGACGAACTACCAAGTGTCCTATGGGCGTCAGAACAACGGCAAGGACGCCAACGGGAGAGACACCGTTTCGATTGGCGTTTGGTGCGGAAGCCCTCATACCATAGAAGTGGGATTGACGAGTTACCGCGTGGAAAGTTATGACGAGAGTAAGAATTCTGAAGCATTACGTCTAGAGCTTGACCTTGTTGATGAAATTAGGGCAAGGCGGCCGAAAGAGGGCGCGGTACCAGGACATGATGGCAAAACATTACAACTCTAAGGTTCGGCACCGGGACTTCAAAGTTGGAGATCTAGTGTTGCGTAAAGTGCTTGGCGCTACGAAAGATGCATCCCTGGGAAAGCTGGGTCCCAACTGGGAAGGTCCGTACCGAATCATCTCATGGCGCAGGAAAGGAACGTACTACTTGGAGACATTAGACGGAAAGAAGTTAGGCCGCCCCTGGAACACGGAGCACCTGAAGAAGTACTACCAATAGTGCAGCAGTCACAATACCTACTGCCTTACTTTTCAGTTTAATTTTAGAATGTTATGGCTTTTTACTTCTTAGAGCTGAGTTTTTCTTTTTCATGAACAATTTGGTTTATTGAAACTTATGAGAGGAATTTTTTATACATGCTGATGAAAGTCTACAATAAAATCTACAAGTCCACAAAGTGGACGGATCACCCAAAGGGTGAAAAATCTACAAGTCCACAAAGTGGACGGATCACCCAAAGGGTGAGAAATCTACAAGTCCATAAAGTGGACGGATCACCCAAAGGGTGAAAAACCTACGAATCCACAAAGTGGACGGATCACCCAAAGGGTGAGAAACTTACGAGTCCACAAAGTGGACGGATCACCCAAAGGGTGAAAAACCTACAAGTCCACAAAGTGGACGGATCACCCAAAGGGTGAAAAACCTAAAGTCCACAAAGTGGACGGATCACCCACAGGGTGAGAAACCTACAAGTCCACAAAGTGGACGGATCACCCAAAGGGTGAAAAATCTACGAGTCCACAAAGTGGACGGATCACCCAAAGGGTGAAAAACCTAAAGTCCACAAAGTGGACGGATCACCCACAGGGTGAGAAACCTACAAGTCCACAAAGTGGACGGATCACCCACAGGGTGAGAAACCTACAAGTCCACAAAGTGGACGGATCACCCAAAGGGTGAGAAACTTACGAGTCCACAAAGTGGACGGATCACCCAAAGGGTGAAAAACCTAAAGTCCACAAAGAGGACGGATCACCCACAGGGTGAGAAACCTACACGTCCATAAACTGGACGGATCACCCAAAGGGTAAAAGAAACCTAGTTCACAAAATGGACGGTTAGCAAAAATACATTTTAAAGGCCATTCACAAAGTGGACGGGTTAACTGAAAGTACGACGGATAATGAGCAAGCAACATGCAATAAAAGATTTGATAAATCAAAGTTTAAATTACAAATGACGGATTAAATAAAGTTCTCTTACAACGGTAAAAACTTTTACAAAAAAGCAAGTGTCCTATTCATCCTTAGGAGGAGAGTTCTCGACCATTGGACCGTCATTTGGCTGGCTAGGAGGTGGAACTTCGCCTTCGTCGGCTGGAGCAGTGACGGCAAACACTTCTTCTGTACTTTCTGAACGGACGGATTGTGCAAGCGTTTGCCCTTGAGCGTCAATAGATATATGGGATACGTCCAGGTCAGGGTACGATGACTTCACCGACGGATGGCGTCATCGAACCCGTCGGCAAAGGAGCTCCCTAGCTCGGGTCGGAAGGAGATTTCGAATCCCGATATTCTAGAACGGCTATCTCCTTTGCGTTGTGAAGCTTGGATGTTGTCTCTGAGTAAGACCTTCTCCTTGTCCTTCAATATCTCACGAAGATGCCCGTTCTCTTTTTCCACCTCCTCTCTCGACCTTCTCAGAATATTTGAGCTTTACGTCCATGTTGATCTTGTAGGTCTTCAACTCGTGCAGCTCATCCTCCATCGTCTGGGTTTTCTTTCTCAGACGGTCCATGGATGTCTCATGATTGAGACAACGACCATGGAGCCCTTTCATCATCACCATGGCCTGGAAGCAAAATACAACGTTATGACGGATGTGAAGGAACTTAGCAACAATATTAGACGGATTCAAAATTACCTGTGCAAGGGTGAAAAGACCCGTCTCACCCATAGCTTCCGTTGAATGGTTGCCGAGGTCTGCATAGTCGTCAGCTGTCAGCATAGACGACATCTTCTCAAGGGCATAGCTTGAATCCTCCCGGAAGAGAACGGGTGGTTTCTCCTCGGAGGTTGCTGGGCCTTTCATCAAGCCTTTGCCTTTTCCATGCTTGACGCCCGTCTTCTCTGCCTTTAAGGCCACGACGGGCTCGGTGGAGGTCTTTTGCTTCTTGGGAGGACGGTCCGTTTTTTCAACTTGAATCCGTTTTGACGGTACAGGTGGGACCGTCCCCTTTGTTTGACCTCCCTCTTGTTTTTTCTTCGCCGCCTGTTGTTTAATGAATGCTTTCCTCCTGGCGGCGTCCATCTCTGTAAATCAAAGACGGATGAGAGAGAAAAGATAAAAAAGTAAAACAAGAGAAAAATTATAGACGGGTATAATTTTGATGAACTTACGTTTTCGAATTCTGTTATCGTATTGACGGGCAGCGGATGAAGGTTCTGGTCCGTCACAATACCAGTGAAGCGTATCGAGTGTGACGAGTTGAGCCCAAGTCCTCTCTTGCAGTTTTGTTTTGTTGAAGATTTTCTCCAGAAAACTCCACTGCTCCAAATCAACCTATGGACGGTCCCGCGCTGCAATAAAGGACGGTTAGGCCTAAAAGAAAAAAATGAAAATAAACTTCAAAGATTGGACGGAAGCAAAAGGGATACACATACCCGACGGAGGCATTATGCCCCATGTTGTGTCGACGGGCATATTAGTTACATCTCCTGGATGACACATCCATTCGTCCCCTTCTAAAAAGAATTAACGGCTCTTCCGGTCTCTCCTTCGAGTACGGAGTGTCATGCGACGAGCCTCGATAAAGGACTTCTAGGCCGGAAGCTATACATCCCCTTGGACTTAACAATCTCTGTCGGACGGTAACAATGGAAAAATTCTTCCACCGTCAACCTTCTGGAACCGTCAAACATTGCCCAGTGTAAAACCTCAACCCCGATGAACACTCTCCGGGCATTGGGGAGATTTGGGTGATGGACAGACCAAGGTATTGAAGAAGTCGACGGTGAAGAGAACTTAATGGAAATCTGAGCCCCGCCTTTAAAGCTTGCTCGTAGATCCCAACACCGTCTACTCCCTTGTAGTAGCATTTCTCTGATTTTTTGGGAAGACGCGGACGATGTTATCCGTGTTGATACTTGGTCCTAAGTAAGTTGAGTTGGGATTCGGTCATGGATGACCTAAAATCATTTACCGTCCGGAGAGGCGGCATGACGAATTCCCTAAGGCCATCTGGGCCGAATTATTGGCCGACGGGGGATCAACGCCGTCCAAACTCCTGGACGACTCTCGAACTCTCTCTCTATACCACCGTAAAGGGAAGAAGAGGTACTTGACGAATTCCTCTCTTCACTTGAAGTGTCAGGATCTCTTGGACATGACGGAAAATTTACATCGTCGCCCGCCCCCTCGGTGCAACACGACTGGTTACTTGACGCACTAGACATTACCTACATTTATGACGGTATAACCTAAGATACCGACGGTTCTAAAGAAAGTGCATATACTTAAAACAATGAAATTCAAAGAAAGACGGAGAAAGGTTTGTAATACATACCGGATTGAGACGGTTTCGACGAAGAACGACGGACGGATGCTGTTGAAATGACGGAAGGCACGATAGTTGTGACGGTTGTGCTGCTCGCAGTTTTTGATATGAAGATAAAATGAGGATAGAAAAATCTGGCTTTTTATAGAACGGGCACAGACGGAATACGAAGCGACGCCTCGTTTTGGGGAAATATCCAATCCACGAGGGCCACGTGCTCTTCGTTAGAAATACGGGCCACGTGTCATCCGTCATGGTATGCCAAGGCCGTCCCCATTTAATACATTGCTTTTAGTCATTCCATGGATCCGTCAGATTATAAGGACGGATCCAAGGAGGATCGAAGGCGTAAAGGGGATAAAAATAGTAAATGGATGGAGACAGTGAGGACGGATCGACACCATGAGTGACCCAGCTATGACGGTTGGGTGTTGCTGAATGTCCGTCCTGTATAAATTAATTATGGATGCCACGTGGCACGTCGTTTGATATATTTCAGATAAGCTTTTGCTTTATCCCCACGCAAACGTGTATATTTGGACTTCTTGCGACGCACGTTTGGGAAGACTCCTATATGGAAAGGAACTTGAGAAGGAAGTTGTATCCTTAAAGAAAGGTAATTCTACTCAATATAAATACCCCAGAAACCCTAGGTATGAAGGTACGCATAATATTCTTAACTCTGGCACTCTAGGGTTAAAGGAACGAGATTCTAACTTGACCTTCGAAGGGTATTTGGCCGACACCACACCGGTGCTCTCTTCTGGGTCCTTTGCTTTCTTTTTGCAGGTATTGCTTTCGTTCGAGGAGCGCTTGCAACTCACTGGTGATATTTTCGGCATCATCAATAGCAAAAATAAGCTAAATAATAAGATAAGGTAGTTTTTTAAGCTGGAGTCAAACGGACACTAATAACCTCTATAGGCATAATATGTAAATTATTGGCACATTTGCGCATTTGGATTTTTATTCAAGCTTTAATAATCGTATGCATCTAGCCTTCAAGCATCGCCACCATTACTGTCTTTAGCTTTTGATTTTGACTATTGCCTATTGGACGAAAATGACTTTTCAATAGGGTATGACACTAATTTTCACGTAGATTTTGATTTTTGAGGTTCGTTTACCCATGTGAGGCACCCAAATCACATTAATGGACCATTCTTTCTTTGGGTTCAACATCTATAATGTCATCAACTCATTCAAATGCACAATGCCTTGTTTGCCAAATGTCCTCGAGCCTTCAGTGCAGTAGTCCTCAAGCCATAACAGCCCCTCTTTAGTCACTACTGTAGCCTTCTTAGGGACTTTTTATCTTCTGGAAGTCTTTTATAGTTGTCAACATTAGCATTTCACATGTTCATTATCTGGTTTATTTATAGTCATCTTCAAAGCATTTTCAAGACTTCTTCATTTTCACTAGTTACATTCCAACCTTAAGGTCATCAAGCCTCTACATTGAGTTTGAAAGGATGTTAGAGATATTAGGTTCATATGTAGGCCCAAGAAGCCCAATTATATTGTAAGCCCATGTATGACTAACTCTTTCTCTCTCTCTCTCTCTCTCCCTGTATAAACCTTAGGGTTAATTGTAACATTGTGAATTGAAATTTTAGTAAAAATGTAGTCGTCAAGGCTTTCTCTTTGTGGACGTAGGCCATTAGGCTAAAATGTGTAAACCTTATATTCTCTCTCTCTCTCTCTCTCTCTCTCCCTGTATAAACCTTAGGGTTAATTGTAACATTGTGAATTGAAATTTTAGTAAAAATGTAGTCGTCAAGGCTTTCTCTCTGTGGACGTAGGCCATTAGGCTAAAATGCGTAAACCTTATATTCTCTCTCTTCTCTCTATACTCTCTTTCTCTACTTTGTGAAAATATTACACTATATATTATGAATTTGCTTATTTCCAAATCTAGGAAGGTAAGCATGGCCTCCTGATCCTATGATTTTTCTAATAATAATAATATAGGGTCAGTTAATGGGTGTTTTTAGGGTTTTTACTAACTTTTCCCAATCTTATATAGGATATCCTATTTGGTTAGGAATTTGAGTTGTGCAAACACACATTTTAAGACCAAAATGCAGAATACACACACACACACACGCACATTTTAAGACCAAAATGCAGAATACACACACACACACACGATTGGCCATTTTTTTATATAAAGAAGTTGCATTTTTAAAAATGCCCTAAACTCGTGTTTTAAGAATGAACAAAGCAATTAATTTTCTTCAAATGCCATTTTTAAACATAACTCATGTTTTCACAACAGACTTTATCGGAAACACATGTTTTCGCAAAAGCCTATATAAATAGACTCATACTAAATATGAAATTTAACTTTCAAAAATTATATTTAATTCCCTTTCAAAAAGTAAATTGGTCCAAACTTCAAATACATCCAAAAATCAAAAATAAAAGCTGGCTTACATATATAGTCCCTTCCTATAACCAATATATACATAGAGATAAGGTAATTCTAGGGTACCCTCATTTTTTTATTTTTTAGGTATAGTACTCACAAGTAGTCAATTTGTTATTTCTGGTTATCAAAACATCACATTTGACGGTTCAATCGTCTCATTGAATAGCGCCAAAATCACATAGACGATACTTTTGTCATATTCAGTGGTTTTCTTCATTTTCACATTTGACAATTTCATCATCACATTAGGCAGTACCAACATCACATTTGATAGTACTTTTATCACATTCGGTAGTTCACTCATTTTTTTTCTATCACATTTGATAATTCTATTGACACATTAAGCAGTACCAACATCACATATAATCTTATTTTTGTTATATTTGGTGGTTCTTTTATTTTTTACTAATATTTGACGGTTAAATCGTCACTGGGCAATACCAATATCATATGTAATGGTACTTTTGTCATATTAAGTGATTCTCTTTTTTCTTTTTCTTTTTCTCTCTCTCACATTTGACGATTCTATCATCACATTGGCTAGTACTAACATCACATGTAATGAAACTTTTGTCATATTCTGTAATTCCTTTTTTTTTTCTCATATTTGACAATTTTATCATCACATTAAGGGGTACCAATATCACATATGACCGTATTTTTATTACATTTGGTAGTTCTCCTTTTTTACTCATATTTGACGGTTTTATCATCATATTTGACGGTTTTATCATCATATTTGACAGTACCAACATTACATATAACTATACTATTATTGCATTTGGTGGTTTCCTTTTTTTTCCCTCACGTTTGACAGTTTCATCGACATATTACATGGTACCAACATTACATATGCCCATACTTTGTTAGATTTGGTAGTTCCCTTTTTTTTACTAATATTTGATGGTTTTATAGTCACATTTAATATTACTATTACATATAATCTTATTGTTGTCATATTTGATAATTCTCTTATTTTTTTTACTCTCATTTTACGACTTCATTATCGCATTAAGCAATACCAATATCACAAATAACCATATTTTTGTTATATTCAATTGTTTCCTTATTTTTTTACTTACATCGGATGATTCCATTATTACGTTGAGCAATACCATAATTGCACATGGTCACACTTTTGATACATTCGGTGATTTTTTTTTTTTTTTTAGTCATAGTGGATGGTATCAATGTCACATTAAGTAGTACAAACATCACAAATGACCATATTATTGTCATATTCAATGATTCCTTTTTTTTTTTAGTCACATTAAATGGTTATTTTATTTAGTCACATTAAATGGTTTCATCGTCACAATGGTTCACTTCTTTTTCTTTCTTTTATTTTTGGGTCTTTGTGGGTGGCCAATATTGGTGTTTGCTAGTCGATTATTTTAACAGTGGTTGCTGGGTCAATTATTTTTTATTTAACATTTTGGGGTAAAGCAAGGTTTTTGTGGTGGTGCCAATGGTGTTTTTGTGATGGTGCTAGTGGTGACATTGGGTTTTCATGGTGGTGTTTGATTTTGGGTTTTTCATTAACTGATATTTTTTAGAAGGTTGATTAATTGGTTTGATGGGTTTTAACAGGGTGATGGGTTCAATTTTCACATGGAATGCTCTTATAACATTGGTAAAGGGAATGGAAATTGTTGAACAAGTTGGCCATATAATATTCAGAATTAAACTTTGACCATACCACTCAAAACTATCATTCAACTTGAATATGCTCTTACAACATTGGTAAAAGGTAAGAGTGGCAATTCGAGTTCGCGTGTCGGGTTCATGTCGTGTTAAGTCATGAGTATTCAACTACATAGGTCAACACTAACCCGACATATTTATTAAACGGGTCAAGATTCCTCAACTCTAACACGACCCATTTATTAAACGAGTTAGTCGTGTTGACCTGTTTATCAGCTTTTATCAAAATGAAAAATAATAATTAATGAAAAAACAAACAAATAAATATTTTTAATATAAAATTCAAAACTAACAAGTAACTGCATCACAAATAATCATTCAAAATTAAAACATATCACAATATCACAAATAATTAATCACAATATGTCAAAAAAAATAAATCACAACAACTACTAAGTTTATATACTAAGAGTTTGAAGGGTATATTAGTAAAATATCATTTAATTAAACGGGTCAGACGAGTCCAACGAGTTCTATGTGTTCAACACTAACCCAACCCATTTATTAAACGAGTTAGCCGTGTCAACCCAAATATGACACGAACCCGTTAAGCATAACCTGCTAATTTCGTGTCGTGTCGTGTCGTGTCGGGTTCACAAGTCGTGTCAAATTTTGACACCCCTAGTAAAAGGGAATGGAAATTTCTGAACAAGTTGGCCACATAACTATTCATAATTAAACTTGACCATACCATTCAAAACTATTATTCAGCTTGAATAACCATTCCATGCACATATAAAAACTAATACATAAGAATAAAATATACCATTGCATTAAAAATATTCATCATTTGCATATATGCTTAGTGTTTAAATAGAGGTATTATAAACATACACTGAGAATTTATCATGCTTGAGTAACTTCATTAGTTACAAAAGATTTCCAAAAGAGCTCCTACAAAGTTGGGCAATAGTCTAAATTGTTAACTACGAAAATTGTCCAAGTCATCTATGCTGTCCAAAAATACTAGTCCAAAATTCTATCCAAAATACTGTCCAAAATGTTGCCCAATAGCCTTGCAATATGCTGTCCAAAAAAGTAAAACACAATCTTAGTGGAGGAAAAATAATAAACAAAAGTACAAGTTCTTTTTTGTTCTTCTCTGACATAAAAGTTTAATTTCATTATATTCACCTAAAGTTACATGATTTCCCTTTTGTTATTGTCCCAATCACATTAAAAACAGTTTTTGAAGAACACATGACTAGTCTAGCCTAATCAAGAAAAACAAATGAACAAGCTGAAAAAACGACTCGATGTAGATATAAAAGCATAACACAAACCATCGCCAAGTCATTAAAAAGAAAAAAAAAATTTGCCAACAGCCACCCGTCAATCCTTGGCCATGAACACACGCACACTCAACCCATAGTCAAAAAAATAAAAATTTTCCATAATAACTTTTTCTCAATAAATTTAAAAAATTAAAATTAAAAAGAAAACTCAAGTAGTGACTTTTTTTTAAAGGTAATATCTCAATTAGAGACTTAAACTAGTTGTTGTTACTCCTACTTGATAACCACTTAAACTAGCTGTTATTACTCCTGTTTAGTGTGTTTGGCTCCAAATTAAAAAGCCAGCTTATTTTACTATTCAGCTTATTTTTTTCTTCTATTCATGAGCCCCTATTGCACTTTTTGATATTATTCATAAGTCTCACTATACTATTTCAACTAACTTTTACTTTTTTTTTTTTTTTTTGAACTCTAACTTTTACTTTTATCTACAATACTTTCAACAAAAAGTTTTCAGTTTCAGCAAAATAAGCAGATCCCAAACAAATCCTTAATATCCAATTGCTATTAGTCTAATATTTAAAGAAAAATTTTATGTTCACAAAACTTTCACAACAAATTCTAAGTGGTAGGTTTTTATTAATTGTTATGGATTGACAAAAAATAAACTTAAGTTATGATAAATTACTAATTACTTTAATATGCATCTTATAAGAAGGTTGACATGCACAAACAAAATCAATTATCAATTAATAGGAAGATTGATATAATACCTTATTTGACGTATTTCCTCATAAATTCTTAAGTAAATTTTGTGAGAAAATTACTTTAACCTATGTTGTGGAAAGTTATTATCCTAGTGGTGTCAATACATTTCATATAAGTGAAAGTCAAAATCAAGATATAAAATATTTGACTTTACAAAAAATGTATAAAGATTATAGACTATGGAATCCTATTTAAAAGTCATGTTCAATGAGATTAAATATTAGAAATAACTTCCATCTCTTTGCTGCTTTGACAATGTGCTTTCCAAAAAAAAAAAATCTAATCAATGGGAAACATTTACTTAGACTTGTTAATCTTTTTTTGTTTTTAGAAGGTTAGATTTGTCAATCTTGGTAATACATTATCAGTGTAAATAATAAAAGAACTGCTATATCCACAATATTTTCACAACAAATTCTAAGTGGTAGGCTGATATTGGTTGTTATGAGAGAACAAAAAAGTAAGTTAAGTTATGAATTCAAATTAGAACCATTAACAACTTACCACCTATGATTTGTTGTGAAAATGTTGTAAACGTAACACTTCTCAAATAACGATTTCCAAATATAAAGATTAAAATGAGTTTGAAACCAAAATATTTAATAAGGAAATATATATATTATAATAAAACTAGTAAGGCATGCAATTTATATATAACTAGTATTATGCATGTGCAATACATGGCTTAATCAAGAATTAATCAAGAAATAATATATGAAAAAAATGACATAATATATGAAAAAAATAGACTTGTTTTTTAATTAAACGCAATGCATACTAATATACCCCCAAAAAAATGACCTAATCGGTAATCACTTGATGCATACTAAAAATTCAAAGAAGTAAAATTTTCTCATATAATAAAAGTAGAAGCATAGAACATATAATTTTTAATTAAACATGAGATGTACAGATATATTGGCAATAAATATGTAAACCATGAAGAGTTTAATCCAAATAATTCTTTAGATAATTCTTTAGTTATTCATGTGAGGTCAACTGCAGAATCATTTAACAAAGTATCAAAATAATCATGTGATGTTGCAACAATCATTTAACAGGAATAATCAAGAAATTCATTGTTAGGAATACTCTAAGAAATTAATCTATTTCTATTGATAAAACATACCTTTAGCATTAATAGGTATAGACAATGGTTTATCCAACCTGCATACTTAGCACAAAATTAGATCAGAATACAATATAAGCAACAAAATGCTTTTAAACAGACCACAATGATAAGATGTAATTGTGGAAAACGTCCAAATCAAAACATAATGGTAAGCCAAAACAAATTAAACTTCAATCAACTAAGTTTTCAAACAGTTTGAATTATATTTTTAAAAAACGCAAGAAGCTTGAGAAACAGAAGAAAATAAGTAAAACCTGTAAAAAAAGTTTAGAGAGAGAGAGAAATGCAAACCGGCTATGTGTTGGGGATTCAGGGATTTATATATTGGCGTGAGTTTCTCTTCTCCAAAAAAATAGATGATATATCAAGTTATCAACTGGGGGATTTGTATATTGGCATGAGTTTCTCTTCTCCAAAAAATAGACGATATATCAAGTTATCAACTTGAAAGAGGACTAACAAATTTTGAATTTTAAATTATGATAAGATTAATATTTTTAATTAATTTAAAAATTATAAGATACAGAGAAGGTATGGAAATAGAGAACTTGGAAGTGCAGAGAAACCTAAGGCTAGTAAAATTTTAATAGTATAAAAACATAGTTCTGTACTTATTAGTTATTAGAAAACAAAATAAAAAATTATTGACGATAAATAAATGTAAAAAAAAAAAAATCAAAAAAAAAGAAGCTACTTCTATCTTTTTACGTGAAGTAATAAAAAAATAAGAATTAGATGGACCTAAACATTACTTTAAGTGTGTGTTTGGCATTGGCTTAAAAAGCAAGGTTTTTTAACTATTTAACTTATTTTTACTACTATTCATGGGTCCATTGCACTTTTTAGTACTATTCATGGATCATTTTGTACTATTTCAACTACCTTTTAACTTTATCTACACTATTTTCAGCAAAAACTTTTCAGTTTCAACTAAATAAGCACCGACTCTAAGAGAAGGATTAAATGTCACTAGGACTGTATTCAAATTAAAAATTTTATCAACTTAGAAATTATAGGAAAAGATAAGAAAAAAATTATATCTATTTTTTTATAAATCTAAAAAAAAAATCTACAATTTTTACGTGTTGTATTATAATTTTTTTTTTAAATATATGGATTAGATGGACCTTTTTAATATGTACTATGTGTCTTTTTTTTAATTAATATTTCTTTTATCAACTTATATATTAAGAAAATGATTAGATAAAGAATTTGGATTGTAATCAAATTAAGATTTTTATCAACTTAAAAATATATAGGAGAAGAAAAATTATATATATTTTTAAAAATATAAAACAACACAATACGAAAGAACATAGAAAAAAATAAATTAATACATGTCACTACAAAGCCAAAACATTCAACATCTATACACAAAACATAGAAAAGAAATGAAAAGCCTAACTATTAGCTCTACTTGCCAAGAAGAAAAGAAAACCCTAGAATAGAAAAAAAGAAAATATTGACTATATATTTTGTTGATTTATTGTGTTTGGACTCAAAAATTAATTTCTTAGTTAATTAGACATGAAAGTTCAATTTCTTATATATTTTGTCAACAATCTAACTAACATTTTAATAAAAAAAATATATATACAAATACAAACAAAAAATTATACAAACAAAAATAAAAGTATGCAATCCGTAATAATTCTCTAAATTGGATTAAACTTAAGGAAATTAGCTTAAACAATTGACAAAAAATATACAATCTATTCAATTTCATGGGGAAAAAAAAGTAGCGTATACAAATACATACTTGCAAGATTGTAGATAGAAGAAGAGAAGAATAGAGCAAAAGAACCATATGGTTGGTAGTAATTATGAATTATTTGATACATACATACATACATACATACATACACACATACACACAACATTGAAGAAGAAGAAATCCAAAAAAAAAAAAAAAAGTCTAATGTTAATCTACTACTAGTCTATAACCCCGTGCATATGCACGAGTACAATTAAAAACATTTACAATTATACACACATCTTAGTTTAGTTTGTGAGGCTAAATCAAATCTCACACCTAACTATTTTGGTGATTGGCAAATATGTGAACTCATTAAACTAATGCACAAAAAAAATAAAAATAAAAACTTTGAACTACACGTGTTGAATGAGGCTGGTGTTAATATATCCGTATAACATTACGAATTATATCATGAATGTGTTAACCAAAAACATTAACATGGTGTTTGACCGGTTAAAAATCCAACGTTCAAGGATTAATTGTTTAAATAAAAAAAAAAAGTTCAAGGACTATATTTGAAATGTGAAGCTACCAAAAGGGTATATTAATAATTCAAACAATAGTAATTTTAAACCATGAAGATTAAAAAATAAAAAAATTTAATGAAGTATTTTTTTTTTTTTAAAAAAAATTGCACTTTCAAATTTGAGGATATCTAAAGGTCCACTTATTGCAACATGTGTTTACATCTCTCAACATATTTACCATCATTCCTATCTAGCTTTTAGATATTTAACCTGAATATGGGATTCCAAAAGTATATTTTCAAAGTTTCCTAAATCAATTTGGAGAAGTGCAAATATTAGATATTTGTAATTCTTGCCTCACCTATCTAGCTTGGCCTTCAGTTTAGTTGGGATGAACCCAAAAAGAAAAGAAATGCATTTGTTAAAAAATTCATCAAATTAGTTGAGTTGCCTAATTTTGAAAGCTAAGTTCCCTACACGGTAGAAACTTAAACCATGTCCTTAAAAATGCGCCTACTTTAAAGATATTTGATTAACATATAAAATACAAATCTGATAAATTTTTCACATTTGAAAGTATGGTTATTTGATTATTAACCATTATAATCATATAACAGAGAAAGAACAAAAGCATTGTTCTTTGAATCCATATGAAATAAAAAGAAAAATATTAAAGCAGAAGAGAGATTTAAGAAAATACCAAGAAGGAGACGAATGGTAAAGCTAATCGTGGTTACAAAAGACGAGAAAAGTATTAGTGAGCCACTTTGAATAAGAAGTCCCCAAAGCCTTATTAATAAGATCTTATTGGGTTCAATGACTTGACACAATATAGATTAGATCATTTCAAAGTTCATTAACCTTAATCTTCTTGATTTTTGTACTCAATCACTCACTTAGATGGATGTTTATGATGTGGTCCTACATTTGGCACAAAAATTAAGAAATAATTTAAAACACATTGCACAAATTGGACTTCAATTGGAGAATCTAATTGAATTCCAATTTGAAATCTGGAGAGAGAGATTAGTTGTATAGAATTTTATAACAGACTTTTTTTATAATACACTACGCTGCTAAAAGATGCATTAGACTTTTTTTTATATAAATGTTTTCTTAAATCCACTAAATACTATACTAAAAAAAAGTCACTAATTTAAGAATTATATTACACTATGTCTACATTGCTGCATTTTAAGATGCATTAGACCTCTTTTTTTGTGTAGTAATTAAAAAATAAGATGAATTAGATTACACAGTGTCTACATTGCTGAAATTTAAGATGCATTAGACTTTTTTTTTATTTAAATTTTCTTTTTAAAATTTAAAACTCTAAAAATAAATTATGCAATATGGTGAAGCCACTTGGTGCAACTACAACGTCTAGAACCAAATTTTATTATATTGTATGATTTAGAAGTAGGTCTCATGCATTGGATCATGTGGAACAATGCTAATCTGTTATAGTGCAATTACTACTTTCTTTCTAATTATTAGTGTTGATTCCACATCACTACTCTTTCTCTATTTATATGGTCTAATATTTAGTAATTGGGGGAATTCATATCTCTATGGTGCTTGTTGATTCTAGCTTTAGGGGTTAGGGTCTAGGGATGGCCAATCCCATTAGGTAGTGGATATCCTACCCTACCCTATCCTACCCGACCCAAAGTTTTTGGGTTTACCCTACCTAATAGGAAATTCAAGTATTGGGAATGGGCATTTCTTGCATCTAATTTTGACCCGTTGGGTACAGGTAATACCCTACCCAATAGTTTTTTTTTTTTTTAATTTATTAATTTTTTAAAATTTTTTATTTTTATAATAATAATAATAAACATTTTTACGTATAATGAGTTGACAAAGTCAACATTAGTTTGGCAAAAGTCAATATTAGTTGATTATGATACTTTTTCAAAAGTTAGTAGGACTTTAAAACAATAAATTGCATGCCTTCCTAGTTCTATTATAATATATATTTCTTTATTAAATATTTCGGTTTCAAACTCATTTTAATCTTTATATTTGGGAATTGTTAGTTGAGAACATTTCTACGGTGGTAAATTGGTTCTAATTTTAATTCACAACTTAAATTATTTTTTTATCCTCTCATAACAACCTTCCAGTTAGCATAAACAAAGCAAAAGAGCATAAACATTACAAACAAAGCAAAAGCTCACAGCCAGCAGAGTTCAGCCACTTTGAATAATACTATCGACAATAACTCCAAAATATTAAAGCCAAACTACAAACAAGGATGATAGCATAGTTGCTAGGAGCTACTTCTAGTTCTAATATTCCAAATTTTAATACTCTTTAATCCCAGCATCTTTTCCTATCTACCTCGTGAAGCTTGCCGTATCTAAAGCAAACCAACATTTGGGGTACATCTTTCAAAATCTCCATATAGCCGCATTACTGTAATCCACCAAAATCAAGGAATAAGGCTAAGATTACTCTGTAGAATAAGCTAAATTGAAGGGATATTGATGACAAGGAGAAAATCACAGAGGCTGATATAATATCCACAATAGATAATAAGTCTTCAACTAACTAGAGAGAGACTGACAGGGCAACATCAGAAGTGCAGTAAAGAAAATAGCATAATCCGAAAAACTAACAAACAATTTGAGGTAACAAAACAAACTTTACCTGTCAATGGCCCTTGTATGCCTCAAGTATCAAGCTGGCCTGGTACCTAATCAACTCGGCGCGAGTGACATACATTTGCAACTCAGCCAACTCCACCCTCTTCCACCTCTCCTCCAATTCCAGCCTCTTCTGTTCGCCAATTAATTCAAGTCCTCTCTTTATCAAAGTCTCGTCCAACACCATCACATCCTTATTAAAGCTCAACATCCCATTGAGGCATCTCCCCGAAACCGAAACCGAAACCGAAACCCCATCAGCGCAGCCCCAAATTTTGTTGGACAATTCGTATGCCTTTCGATCGTGGGGTTTCGAAAAGGTTGGTTCTTTACCTTTCTTTGCTCGCCCAGCATTATTGCGGTACTTCTTCCTTAACCTTCTCATCTTATCCACCAGTTGGGCCTTCGTAACTTCCACGTGGAGACTCTCCTTAACGAACCCGTAAAACGCGGCGGCATCTGTGGCGGGATCCGAGTCGTGTATAGCTCTGTAGTCCAACATCCCTTTCAGTAATTCGATTTCATTGTCGTCGCTCCACAGCCTCTGGAAAAGCTTCTTCTCTTCCCCACCACCGCCTTGGGATTTGGGTTCAGGGTCCGGGTCTTTCTTCTTGACCCGCTTCGACTTCGACTTCGACTTCGACAGCGTCGTTTCCGTTTCACTGTTTGGACGCTTCTTGTTCTTGATGGTGGAGGATCTCGTGGATCTGGCTTGTGTGGCTTTTACCGGAGTAGATTCGGGTTCCATGGGTCCGGATGATGAAGGATGATGGGGTTTCACTGGTGGAGTGGATGGTAAAGATTCAATTTTAGCTGCTTCAGCTTCTTCTTCTTCTTCAGATGAACTTTGTTCTCCTTCTTCTTCTTCAACTTCTTCTTGTTCTCCTCCTCCTTCTTCTTCTTGTTCGTCTTCATCTTCATCATCGGAGAAAGTTTCTACTTCTTCTTCTTCTTCAGTAGAAGATGAAACAGCTGGTGGATCATCCAGATGAGATGGGCGTTGTTTCCGAGCCATTAGAGAAAGAGAGAAATTTCAAATTTGTTAGGGTTTTGGAAGCTAGAGGGTTTTGTGAATTCGTGGTGTATTTGTATTTGACGATGCGAAGGAGAAAAAGAGGAAGGGTTCTGGGTTCTGGGTTCTGGCCATTCGATTTTTGTTATATTTGGTTCTAAGATTTATTCTTGACCCTTGGATTTGTGGAAGCTGAAAAGCCTGAAATTTTCGAAATTGGGCTTCGTGCCAACTGCCAAGAGGCGTGGGGTGTAAATTATTGTGATTGGAGTCGTAGAGTTTCGAGGCCTGCACCGGCAGGCCGGCATGCAGGCGCCTGATGAATGCAACTAAATTTGCCATGATTTTTAGATTATCAAAAAAACTTTTTGACACGATTTAAAATGATTTTTTTTTTTTTTTTTTTTAACCTTCAACTTCTATATTCTGTATATCTATCTATCTATAACGTTTCTCCAAAATAAAAAATAAAAAATCTATCTATCTATAGTTTATAATTTATAATCTACAATATATTTTATAAAAGTGGCTAAACTGGGATATATAACAAGACACATTTCATATCCCATCAAAAAAAGAAAAAAGAAAAAAAAAGACACATTTCATATTTTATAGAGACATGTAAACTTACAACGTCATACGGCAAAAATTGATTTGCACGTCATAGATATTTGATATGTCATAATAAGTCTAATTAAATTCATCTAAATAAATTACTTTCTGTTATACATATTGGAAATTTGTAAAGGCTATCACTTAAATATTTGCATTTAATTCTATAGTAAATTTTTCAAAAAAAAAAAGAATTTTATAATAAATGTGTCTCCTTAAATTCTTTAGAAAATTTTTAATTGTCACTTAATGTTATATATATATATATATATATATATATATATATATATATATATGTGTGTGTGTGTGTGTGTGTGTATGTGTGTGTGCACGCGCGCGTGTGTGTTATATACCTAATGGCATTTAAGTCATTTTATTTCAAATGTATTGATTTTTCATCTCCCCAAATTAAAGAAGATAATTAATCTCTTCCTATTAATTTCTAAGCTCTTCGTCTTAAACTTTACACCCCCATTTTCTCCTTCCTCATCCAACCCATAATAAGTTTATTATTAGCATTAATTAATGGATAAATTTTAATTACAAAATTAGTTGTAACATAATGTTATAACTTATAACATTACTTAATAAAATAAATATCACTCCCCCATCTCAATTTTGTCTTATTTCAAAAGCTCAACTTTTTAAAAGAATATCATTTATTGTCTTGTCTATTGAATTATTAAGGGAGTACTATATAATTTCATAATTTAATCGTTGAATTGCATGTTTAATACGCTCTTAATACACATGTCAAATTTTGTATCAATCGGGTATTATTTATCATATGATTTATAAGCTTATATTTTATAAATAATTTTAAACTACAAAATTTGCAATTTAAACAATTTATTAATGACACAGTTTTTTATCTTTAATTTTCTAAAAATTTTGTAAGCATAATGGATATAAGAAAAAAAATAAAATTTAATGGTGAATTTATCAAAATTCACATATAATCTATATATATAATAATAGGTGAAGTTGAGAGAAACTCAAATTAGAATTTCAAATTAGAATTCCAATTTTACGCTATGTATCCTAAATTATTTATTCTTAAAGAGTTTTATTTCTTAATTTGAGAATCAAATGTGAAACCACAATATAAATATTCATCCAAGTGAATTATTAAGTACAAAAACCAAAAAATCTAGAATAAATGAATCGTAAAAAAAAAGTGCTTCACAATAATTTTAAAAAAATATATGGATAATTTACATTTTATACCTAATAATATCTTACAAAATTTTTTAAAGAGTTAAAAAAATATATAAAATACTATCAATAGTATTTAAATTATATATATAGGAATTATATTACACATCTTATTGTATACAAGCTAGTAAAAGATAATGAGTAAGGTTATAACCTAAGACTATAATTAATTTTGTAACTAAATTTTATCCTTAATTAATTATAGACTCTTTCTTATAAGCAAATATCTTTCATCTGTTTCTATTCCTTAAAAGTTAAAACATTTTCTCTTGACTCAAATTAGGCAAAGCATGACCCCATAGGGTTAATAGTAACTAGCCTCTGAGCATGCGCTCATGCGCATACTCAGAGGCTCTTCTATTTTTTATGTAAAGGTTAATAATTTGAATAAATTATAATTTAGGATTACTACATTTTTCAATCACAAAAATACGTAAGGGTGTGATAAGTGTTATGACTTATGCTTTTGTGGATGAAATAATTTTTTCATCACAACCCTATATATTTTTGTGATTGGAAAATGTAGTAATCTCAAATTATAATGAATTCAAATTATTAACTTTTACATAAAAAAAAAATAGAAGAGCCTTTGAGTACGCTTTTTGGGGAGATTTATATTTGTTAGGTAGAAGTTTGAAGTTGTTTGTGTGACTAAAATGTGGGTGTACGGCTTGTTTTTTTTTTTTCAATAACGGTAAATGTGTTTTTTTTTTTAATTATCAATACGACAAAGGTGTTTTTATAAAGAGAAGTGTTTTGTTTTAATTTTTTTTTTTTTTTATAAATGGATAAAGAAATTTGAAAATCATTTGGAGAGTAGTCCTGTTTTGTACGTAACTTTTTAGTGGTGGTTAAAGATGTATCTACTTATCAAAAAAAAAAATATATTTCTATTTAGTTTAGTTTTATTTTTAATTACTATTTAGGTTTTTTTATATAATTAGATTTATTTTTGGATAAACGTAGGGTATTTAACTTATCTTCTATTAAAAAAAAAACAATAAACGTATAGTTACTTTGAAGTGCGTTAGTGGAGAAGTGTTCCTGATGAAGTGCGAAAATCAGTAGGCTGAAACACTTCGGACTACGGTATTGGCTGTGAATCCTGAAAAGAAAGAAAGTATTGTTAAAGGCGACCAATGTGACCCGGCCAAGGACCCTCCGACGGTTAAGTTAGTTTTCTCTCTAGAACACAAGGAAAGAAAATAGTGAATGGTCTGGACTTACCTTAGGTGAACAGGATTTACCCCTTTTATAGAGAGTTAGACGTGGGTCTACTTATTTGGATCCATTACCATCATGGGTAATGTTGGTGGTTGATAAAGAAAATGGGTTATATGGAGCGTTGTGTGTGGAATTCTTTCCACGTATCATGCAACATGTCGCATTCTCTATTATGTGGACATAATGAAGAATCATCCGCAAAACTCACTAAGTATAATTTGGTCGTCCATTTACTAGTCATCCGTAGGTCATCTCGTCCATAAAAGACTACGTTATATAATCCAGTAATTAATGGATGAATACTACTGGACGAGTTGATGTAATTTTCTGTGTTTTGGACGACGACATAAGGACATGTAACACTTAGCATTTATCCCCATTAGTTGCCCCCTTGTTCTTGTGTCGTTTGTCAATCAATCAAAAAAAAAAAATTTTTTGAATTTTCAAAATTTTGAATTATTTTAATTTTATACTTGATTGTTGATACTTGGCATGATCCTAAAGTTTATCAATCATGTCGTTTCATCCTTCGAGAAAAGGACCACGTGTTTCCTTTCGGTTGGTTACGTCGTTTCCTATGACTAGCTTTGTTGCCTATAAATAGTAGATTTTCTCTCCTACCCTTTCACATTTTCAATATTTTCTTCTTTGACATTTGTCGTCCAGCACCTTGTCTAGAAGTCTTCCTGCGTCCTTAGGCCTTCTTCGTTTAGAGCCAAGTATCTTCTCCATCTCGGCTTTAGGTTTTCCTTCAGTTTTTCAAGATGTCTGAAGTTATAGTATCTTCTTCTAGCAATAGCGATAATAGGGAGATAGATGAGTATCACGATAGTACTAGTGATAGTGGCTCTAGTAGTAGTAATAGTAGCAGAAGTAGTGGTAGTGGTAGTGGTAGTAGTGGAGGAAATACTAGGGACGAGAAATATACGTCTGGAGTTCTTGGGGTCCCTTTAGAAGTCCTTCAGGAGGAGCTAAGGACGAGGGCTGCTTCGAGGTCGCATGCTAGTACCTCGACTAGTACTCCTTCGTCCATCACCCCAGACAAGGTAAAAACCGTCTATAGTTATGTTGTAGGTGTCCCTTCTAAGACGGATGAAAGAAGACTTACCTCCCTTGGAAGTTGGTACTAGATTCTAGTAAAGCTTAACCCTAGATTAGCAGTTCGTAGTGAATGGTGTTGTGAGCGTCGTTTTGGAGTGGGTATTTATGAGGCTTACCTCTTGGGGGGACTTAAGTTGCCTCTCAATGCCTTTGCTAGAGAGTTACTCACTAGGTTAGGTTTAGGAATTTGTCAACTTAGCCCTAATGGATGGAGACTTGTTGTCTTTATGCAAATTTTGTGGAGGGAAGTGTTTGAGGGGGATCGTCCTCTTACTATGGACAAGTTCCTCCATTGCTACAAAACCTCAGATTTTAGTCAATCCCTGGATTTTTATTAGTTCTCAGCCAGGGGTACAGAATTATAGATTGACAAAGTCCCTCCTTACGTCTGATAGGAACTGGAAGACGGAGTTTTCTTCATCTCTGGTTTTTGGGCTGGGAACCCTGTTGAGGTAGGTAGAGATCCATTTCCCCTTAATACTAGAGAAATAAGGAACCTTCGTCCAAAAGGTATGCTTCTTTTTTACTCAATATTTTCTATCTTTTTTGTATTCGTCTAACCCCTTTTTTTCTTTTTTCTTTTTTAGCTGTTAGACGACCTTCTTTAAGCAAATTTTATCTTGAGCGTGTCCAGCAGGATTGTCTATTCGCTGATAAAAGCTTTCATTCTTTTGTTACTCTTCAGCATCTTGCCACTTGAGGACTTAAGCCTAAACCATTTGTTGAGGCTTTGGCTCACGAACTCACTACATGTAGATGTAAGCTTTTTACTTGGAATTTTTTTACTTGTTTTAACTAAGCTCTAACATTCCTTTTCTTTTCAGGGATAGCAACCATGAAAGAAAACAAAGGAAAAGGCTTGGCGGACGAGGAGACCATGCTAGAGACATAGTCTCAGCCTCGTCCAATGGCTAGTGACAAAAGAAGATCTTGTCCAAGACGATTGATTTGGGAAACCTTCCAAGTCGTCGAGGTCAATAGAAGGCAAAGCATGGGTCGTCCAAGACTGGGTTCGTCAAGCCAAGTTCTGATGTCCCTTCTGTTTCTCAACAGTCGTCCATCCAAATACTTGATTTGGATTCGTCCATCCCTCCTGGAGCCACCCCGTCCAACCTTGTCGTAATAACCTCGCCCCAACCTTCTAGAAGAGCTCCTATGAACCTTCTTGAGAATGAGGATCTTGCTTGGAAAAGGTTTCAACAAGTTGTGACTGACGAGGACATTGCTGTGTGTTATAACATGTCCTTGAAAGAATTTGAACACTCTGTTGTTCATCATCTCTTTGAGGTATGTTTTTATCATTTTGTTTTTTCCTCTTGTCATATTTCACATTTCTCGTCTAATCATCTTTTGCAATCAATTGCATATATAAGTCATGTCAAAGTTCATGGCAACGTCCAGGTAGGCTATTGAGATGGACCGGGAGAGAATTAGGTTGGAAGCAAGGGTTCATGAAATGCAAGTTGACTGTAGGGGTAGAGCTAAGGCAGTGGCTAAGGCCATGGACGAGGTTAAGGAGCTGAAGAACCTCGTCAAAGAGCTTAAGGCGGATGCTGTCGAGAAAGACACTCGTCTTGATCATCTTCAAAAGAGGAATGACGAGCTTCGCATCCTTCTTAAGAAGGCCTAGGGAGATGCTAGCAAGGATTTTAGAGCGTCCAGCGAGTTCACTAACCTTTTGGATAAGAACTATGTTGCTAATTTTGAGGACTTTCGCATGGACAGTGTGGAACGCTTCCTTGAAGTTGACTTCAGCTCTATTAAGCTCAACTTTGGTGCTGCAAGCTCTCTCGTCTAGACAAGTTTTAAGGATGACAACATTGAAGACAATGCCACCACCCAGCCTACCCATGATGACCCTAATTTCAGAGAAAATCCCCCAGTAAAGGATTTTGAAGTTTTTACTTTGTTGTAATTGTGTGTGTGTGTGTGTGTGTTTTTTTTATGAGATCCACTGTTTTGGATTATTAAAATTTGTTTAAGTACATTAACTCATCCTTACTTTTGGAGAAGTCTTGATACAATTGCCTTTTTAGGCTTAACTTAAGGGTTTTTGAACGATAGTTGTCTACCATTTTATTTATGAATGTTTTTATCTATGTTGTTTTTTCCACGTATTTTCTGTCTATATTTCTCATCTTTAGACTTATCTTTGGAAATTAACTTGGTTATTTATCCATGATTTGGACTGGTTGGACGTGTCGTCCATGAGAAATGTCGTATGCATACTTTTCTTTCGTCTTTGATCCTTTTTGGACGAGTTTCATTGGGAAATTTGTTCTTTCCCTTGGTCATTGTCTTTTAGGAAACTTTGATTACTTTTTATCAAGGATAGCTTATGACAAGACATTCTCTACGTCCAGAGATTTTAAACATCTGTCATTTCATTTGGATGTTGATTTTATAAAATCATAAACACTTAAATTAGGAAATTCAAGCTACTTTATATACAACATTTGTACGCAACATTGTCTGTGGATGTACAACATCTGCACATAGCATCGACCATGAATATTAAGGACATAGTATATAGAATCGTCCAAATAGCTCGTCCATACTAATACTTAGTCCTTTTTTAGGGAATTTAAATTACTTTATGTACAAGGGACTTAGTTCATGACACCATCCATAGCACATGCTAGTAGCTAGTGCTTTTTAAGGAATTCAAATATTTAAAAACATAACAGACTGTTCTAAAACATAAATATTGAAACATAATATAAACAAACTTCTTAATCTCGTCCATGTTGACCTTCCTGACGAGTTGCTTTCACTGGTAGTACTTCCTCAAATGCTCCACATTCCATGGGTGTTCTAGCTTTCGTCCATCTAGGGCCTCCAAGTAGTATGATCTTCGCCTTTTGGAATTGATAATTTTGTACGGTCCTTTCTAGTTAGGTCCCAGCTTTCCATAGGCAGGATCCTTAGTGGCTAAGGATACCCTTTTTAGGATGAGGTCTCCAATATTGAAATGTCTTGGCTTTACCAATGCATCATGATACTTTGTCATCCAATTTTTGTAATGCGTCACCCTTTGCTTTGCGTCCATCCTTACCTTGTCAATAAGATCAAGGTTTAGACGGAGTTGTTTTTCATTTTCCTTCTCCTTATAATGGGCTACCCTGTGGCTAGTTAATCTAACCTCTATTGGTATCACCGCATCGCTTCCATACGCTAGCTTAAAGGGAGTCTCTCTAGTAGGGGTCCTTACTGTCATCCTATATGCCCAAAGGACACTGGGTCATTCATCTGGCCATATACCTTTGGCCCTCTCAAGCCGAGTTTTGATGATCTTTAGTAATGATCGGTTTGCAACTTCAGCTTGTCCGTTAGCCTGTGGGTGGGCGGGCAAGGAGTAATGATTTTTGAATCCTAACTACTCACAAAATTCCTTGAAAGGTGTGTTGTCAAATTGTCATCCATTGTCTGAGACAAGTACCCTAGGGATCCCAAAACAACAAATGATATTCTTCCAGACGTCTTTTGCGTTCATGTACTTCTGAGCCTTTATGAGTAAATCTATCATTGATGCTGGAGGACTCTTGGCGAGTACCACAATAAACTCTTTGGATCTTAACCCTTCTTTGAACGTTGTTAATTGTACCTGATCTTCGGCTTCGTCCACTTCTAGTACTTCCTTGTTAAACTGCTTCACGTATGATCTCAAGGACTTTCCTTCTTCCTATCTGATCATCAATAAATGATCTGGTGGTCTTTTTTGATGCTGCCCTCCTACGAAATGACGTACAAACAGGCTCTAAGCTAATCAAAATTGTGAATGGAAGATTGTGCCAACTTACTAAACCACACACGGGCTGCTCCCTTGAGGGTGGTCGGGATGGACCGGCACACTATTTTAGCCAGGGTTTTTTGCAGGCTCAAGGTCATCTTAAAGGTGGTGATGTGATCTAGTGGGTCCTTCAACCCGTCATATGATTCCAGCTGCGGAAGCCAGAATTTCAGCAGGAGGGGGTACTCGAGGACTTTCTGTGTGAATGGGGAATCCGTCCTTCTTACCATCCCATCCAAGTTCTTTGTCGTTTTTCCTTTCATTGCATTCTTGAGCTTGTCCATCTCTTTCCTCATGCTCCTTAGGAGGTCGTTGCTTGCCTCATTGTACCGCTCCTTCCTCCTCGAGCCGTCTCTCCCTTGGCTTCCTTTTGGGTCTTGCACTTCATCTTCATTCCTGTTGCAACCATTGCCTCATCTCCTGGTTTTGTTTTGTTAATTCTTCTACACTGGCCATGAGAACTTGGACTTGCAACGTTAGGGCAGCTGACTCTAGTAGTGCACTAGATTTCGTCTGGATGACAACAAGGGTAAGGAAACATTTCTATCCTTAGGATTAGGAAAAAGAAAGTTGTCCCCACAGACAATGTGAAATTGATGATGCCAAAATCGTCAGTAGTTGAGATCATCCAGATGGCTCCGGTGTAACCTGCAAGATCACAAAAGGATGTAACAAATAGGTCGTCAGTTGTTGAGATCATCCAGATGGCTCCGGTGTAACCTACAAGATCACAAAAGGATGTAACAAATAGGTCACCAGTATGGTGCCTGCCAGCGAACCTTCGATGACTAAGTTAGAATGAGAGAGAGATAATTGGGGATTTTTAGCTGTTGAGAATATATTTTTTATCATAGTTTTTACCTTTGGTGGAGTGTGCTATATATAGGCCTTTATTCTCCTAGCCGTTGGAACTGCCATTAATGGTGCTTTAATTTCTTTTGTCTAGTAACGCCTCTCATGATACTTAATGCAGGGATATGGAGGCCTTCGACACTTAATGCATAGATATGGAGACCTCTGAGCTGTTACCCTTTTCACTTCGTTTAATCGTAACGGCTCAGTCAATAAAGGCTTCATTTATGGTTTGCTCCTCGTCCATTGTTATGTCTGGATGAACAATATCTTCGAGCTCATCAAATCCTATTTATTCTCTTTTAATATACAAAATTAAAGTTTGTTAGGATATGATCTCCTTTTTTTTTTTAATTGCAAAACCTACTAAGTAGGGCCCCAGACTCCCTGCGAATCCGTGAATCTGAGCAACATGACTCAAGTAATAATATTCCTATTTGAAAATACTCATCATAATTATAGTAGAAAGTGGAAGAGTAATTACAAGTGCAACTACCCTATAGCAAATTAATAGGCTATTTATTTATTTTATCTTTTGGGTTATATTAACGAGTGCTCTTAAGGAAATGGTTAACAATCCATTTTAAGAAGGTTTGACATTACTTTTATAGAAAATAGAAAAAGTTATCAAAACATTAAAACTTTACTTTTTCTTCTTTTTACATAAAAACTTTCTTTAAATTGATTGTTAATCATTGACCTAAGGGCATCCATTAGCATTTCCCTTATCTTATTAGCTATTCGCACAATTTTTATATATTTACCTTTTTTTTTTAATCCAAATGTCAAACTACAATATGCTCATAATGGCAAAGTTCCATTTTCAACAGTAGTTTTTTTTTTGGGTGAAATTTTGAAGATAAAACTTCTATCAACAAACAATATCATCAATTTTGAAAAGATTCATGTGCCTCACAAGGATCCAAATCTGAGCTAAGAATAAGCAACTACACTACATACTCACTACAATATGGTCAAGAAGTTCCATTTTCAACAAGTGAAATAACATGTCTAGCATGCAAACCATTGGGCCACGCACATTTTGTTGGTCAGGAATATAAAATTAATAAATATAAACCAGTTTAAGTATCAAATATATTAAAAAATTAAATGACACATTACGGTTTGACCTCGGTTGAACCTCGATCCTACTTCAAAAATCTTAAACCTCTCCCTTTCCCAGTTCATTAAATGGTCCGGGTTACAAAACAATGTTGAGAATTCAAATCTAAGCCAAGAAAGTTTATTGCAGTCTAGAAAATATCTTATCCATAATCTGAATTGTAAAGTCATCTTGATGATGACAAAAAAAGATCCCTTAAGTAGAGTTGGATAAACTGAAGTTTCAAGTTCACAAAATTTTACTTTAATCCCAAAAATTAAAACAGCTGAATTGTCATAACACGTAAGTCATTTTGCAATTTTTAGAAGTAAAGATTTTTTTTTTCCTTTTTGTTAAGATATTTGTCTTTGTTTTGATAGGAATAAAGCGGTTTTTTTATTTTTATTTTTTTATAAGGGGGTTAGTTGATTACCAACCACACGTGGGCTAATTGACAACATAATTTTGGATTTTTTTGAGCCAATTTTCAATTTGGGGGAGGGGGTGTGATTTTCAATTTTAGGGTCAGATATGATATGAAGAGTATATATATATATATATTAATTTGATTTCAAGGGAGCTAGTACCCTGAGTTTCTTATTAGTTTTCATCTCTAATAATAGGAATATTCTACTATCCTAGATTGAGGATTAGAGTCCAAAACTAACATCTATCTCTTGCTTTCTCTCTCTTATGCAAGAGATTTGATGGTTCCACATCTCACAGTATCCATGTATATTTATATCATGTGTAAAATATGAACACTTGGTGTGGTTGATAACGTGTGAAACATTTTGCATTTAAGGGTGCGAAACAATAGTTAGCCCTCACACAGCATTTCGTTATTAGTAGTTAAAAAAGTATGTCAATATCAAGACTCAAGAACCTTATCACTCAATAATATTGAGTTCGGTTCAAACCTAAGTTCTAATTTTCTCCTTAAAGGGTGAAAAAAAAAGGTCTAACGATAGAAATATGGTCTTGACAATTTTAGCAACAGAAACATCCTGGAGATGGTCCAAAACTAACAACAATGTGGGTTTTCAAATCTTAAACGGTCCTTCAATAACAATACAGGAAACCAAAGGGAAAGGACATTTCACAATTCAAAATCTATATCCAATAGTCAATTTATGGTGTACTTGTGTTTTATTTGTTTGCTAATTATTTTGGCAGCTTCGTTGGTAATTTTGAGGACCCAAATCTTGGCCCCTTTTCATTTTATTAAGCTTTCTGATGATGCTCTTAATTTTAATTGTTTTTCAGCAATAATCGCACAAAAAATAAGAATATTAATCATCAGAATTCGTAAGGTAGTTGCCAATTGGTGGCCCATAAATTCTTTTTTGGTTTAGCATGATCCAGAATTTGGAAAAACAATAATATCGGCAGAGATCTTACCTGTCAAGTTTCAACTCATAAGTTATCTACTCTTGTGGACTATTAGCAAATTGATACTCTAAACTGATGTTTTGCCTAATACACGAATTAAAGTCTACTAATTGTGATTACTCAAGCCGGTATGACCACGTCCATTGGATAGGTTGACAATGATGTTAAGTAATTTTTAATCTCTTGCTTAATCCAGTTGGATTGGTTAGAATTAGGCTTGACGTATATACTAATGACCTATTTAAGAAATGTACATGAACTAACATACAAAAATTAACATATTCTTTGGACTTGGATCCATTTGGGAACATTTAACCAAATCCAGCTTCCCTGAACCTATAACTTTGACCTCAAACAAAGTACCTTTTTTCCCGTTTCATCCCTCTATATAATATAAAACCAAACCATTTCCTACCTCATTCAACAAATTCATCTGAAACCCCCCAAGTTTCCAGTACACAAGTTAGATTGGTGTCCAACCCGACATGGAGATGAACATAGATTCCAGTCTTGAATACAAAGGTGTCAAGGATGTTCATGAAGATGATATATATGCTGAAATTAGGAGGCAGATTTTGCTTTTGACAGCAGACGATGATGAAGATCTTCCCAAAGATAATCCCAAGTCTTTTGGTGCTGCCAAGCGAAGCTCAAACAGCTTTAAGGCTCGCTGTATCACTGGTTTACAAAGTGGTAGCTATTTTTATTGGTGGGAGGATAAGAATACTAATTCAGTACCGGCGTGGCTTGCAAGCTTGTGGAGGACTGGAAATGGAACAGGAGTTTTCATCCCTCAGGCAGTCAAATCCCGAAGATATTATAATCTAGGTATGTGCTTTCCTTTGTTCAATAACTAGAAAAGCAAGTTTGATTCCTCATCTTAGTGACTAATGTATTTATCATGGTCAGCAGGAAGAATGAATAATGAGAGAAGAATAAAATACAAGCGGGTGGAGAACCAGTTCTCATGAATATACAAATGCATCTTCAGAAGTCGAAGGACCCAGAAATCTTCCTCTGTATTGAAGTGATATACAGGCCATAATGATAGGATGGATTGCAAAAAGCTACATAGCCACATAGGATCTGAAAATACAGTTCAGTAATGATTGTATATATACAGTATACTGAGATGTCAACTGCTGTAACAGTCAATGATCAAGATGCATGTCCTTAAGACAGCATATAATATAGCAAATGAAAGAAATGTTTATTAGCAATTAGATGAACTAAAAATTTGGCCGCCTATAGTGGCAGTGCCTCTATATATACTAGTCAAAAAGACAAAATTTTACCTTATTACTCTAGACTCTTGCAACATGCAAATAAAATGGAATGTAAAGCAAACTCCCACTGATATTAGCATGACAACTTTATCACGCTGCAAAGGTCTAATACATACTTTCGGTGGTGATATATGAATTGCTGCGCAGTATCTAACGCAAATTCTCGCTAACTTAGCCCGATAAAGTTGCATTGGGTCTGAAACATACTTTCAATGGTGGCAATATATTTAGGTCTTTTAATTGCATAAAATAATCTAACAGTCAATTACGAAGAGATGCTATTGTTCACTTTATAAAATTACCCCAGAACTGGGAAACAACCAAAAAGACTGAAAAAGGTCTGTAATTAACTACGGTTAAATGCTTTCAACTTTCAAGCATCAGCTTATATTAGAAGAATATTATCACATTGTACCGTGGTCATCACTATCCATCCATGCCTAGGAAGACATTCCTGAATTACAAATTTAAGGGAACCACCGCTCAGGCACTATTTTACAAGCCAAGAGCAGAACCTTATCTATGATTGGCATAACAGAACAGCAGCAACAAAAATAGACACTCTAGGACCATTCCGCATAATTGTTCTCCATCTTCATGATCCCATAGCTTCTATAGAGTTCCTAATAGAGGGTAGATAGCCAATCAATTATGTAAAAAGCATTACTGTAGTCCTAAGCCAGGAATTTGTTTAAGTAAAATATCAGTCCCTAGGGCGTGCTAACCATAATGAACTCAGAGCCCGAAGACGTGAGATGTAATCGCTGATAACCAGAAGAGCACGAGCAGCTTGACGAGTGGTCAAAATTCGATGCATTTGTTGCAGTGTTTGCTGCCTCAAAAGGTCAGCCTAGCAAGAAAGAAAAAGCAGTGGTTATAGTTACAACTTCCAATTGTCCTAGCATGGATGAACCTCCCTTTAAACACACTCACATGCATACAGAGCAACCAGAATAAGTTCATATAATTTGATGCACAATGTGTGAGGTTAAGGTTGTTACTTGGTGAAGGAAATTTTCTAGCGTCGCAAGCTTGCCCATTGCAATTGCCATTTGTCCCATGTAGTCAGCAACATTGCCAGAACCATTAGGGCCCAAAGAGGTTGAAGAAAGTGTCTCCACAAGGGATTGTTGCAAAGCCTCCATCCCTTGTGATAAGGCATCTTCAGCCTGCTGGGAAGATTGCTGCAAATTACATATGCCCATCAGCTGTTGATCTGTCAAAGGTTCGAGATGGTTCCCCAGTATCTGAATTTCCAAAAACAAAAATGAAATTTAATATAAATCAGTGTGAATGACAGTTTCTATCCAGACAATGTAGGAAAAATAATATATGTAACTGAAATTATCGTATAATAAATCACCTTGAGAAGTTCAGATGAACGGAATCCTCCCAACCACATGAAACACCTCTCGGCAGGGGTCTTCCACATGCCAGAAAGCATGTGAAATACATCAGACCTTGCACCAATGCTTTTCAGCCTGAAAATTTCATCATAATGTGCCATTACGCCATCAACAAGAAGGCGCAAGTCATTATCACCCATATGAGAATTCACAGCTGATCTTAGATCATTGATCAGCTTTTGATGTTCATCAAGCCAGCGTGCATAGTCCATATCAAATACTAGGGCAGCTGGAAGGACAATTAACAGGAAAAAACCATGCAATCAGAATCATCCATCTACAACTTTTACCATCCAAGGATCTGTAATGTCAAGGTGCAAAGCCTTTCTTACCCTTTCTATCTTAAATTCAATGATAAAAAATCATAATGAATTGCTACCAGGTGCAGAATGATCTAGAAAAGGTGTTAAATGGCATACAGAAAATGAATTTGCATGTATCAAAATTCCTTACCATTTCCAGCCATTGGATGACTATGATCCCCAGAAATACCAGGTGCAATAAAGAAACCCTGCATTATGGTATTAAACCCAGGAAGGAAAGAGTTTAGATATCAATGATAAAGAAAAATAAAGAACCACCCTCCCCCCTCCCTCCACCCAAGAAAAAACAAAAAAATCTATTGAAAACAATAATTAACTTGCACCTGCTGGCGTGCTCGTTGGAGCTCTTGCTCTAGTTGTGTTAGCCTTTGTCGACTATTCTCCAGCTGCTGGACATATGCCTATCCAAAACCAAAACCTATAAATGACCCAAATATGTTTCATTCATTAAATTAAGATATTACTCTACAGCAGATTGGTACATAATTTAATTTAGGAGCTAACTAGCATCATGTCAAATTAAACTTTCCGAAAGGTAACCTAATAAAAAGGGAGAACACTAAAAGGAGCTAAATGCCAATTGCTGAAACAACCTCCAAAAAGTATACTGAAAACATTATCAAAAACAGTGTTTAGTTCAAACCCAACCTGCAGATATATACTGCAACAATCTCCAGGGCATTTATGGAATACCCAACATAAATGACCACTGTGCTTCTACAATTTCACTAAGATTGATATAGTTGAAACACCTAATAGCTGTTGATCAATTACAAAAATAAATTGAAAAATTTTCCCAACTGATATTGAATACTAGCATAGCTACCTATATATGAATTTTACCATTGATATTAACACCATGGAGAATAAAATTGAAGCACCAACCAAAAGCAATGCACAAGCCTCCAAAATCTCAAACAAAGGTTGAGACTTCAAAGATCATCTAGGCCTTGTAGATAAGATTAATTGATAAACAATGGAGCTAAATATATTGAGAACGATAAAATGGAATATATATGACTTGAAAAATGATAACATATGAAGAGTCAAAACAACCCCCCATAAACCAATGAAATAGAAGAATTATAAAAGAAATAATAGCATAGGAGTATTACTTTCTTCCTCAAACGGCTCTTCCTTGCAGCTTCCCTATTCTGAGCCAGCCTTCTGAGTACCTGCAAGATAATGAGACCACGAAAAAAAAAAATTATGAACATTCAAACACAAAACTGCATTAGGTAACCACAAGCTATGAAGAAACTTCGTGTTAATAACCTTTTGGTCACCAGATTTTCCCTTAGATTGTTCCATGGAATCTACAGCCACAAGTGCTCCATTCTGAACTCCATGAAACTACAACATAATCGAGATCCACTGTCAGAGAAATACACCCAACAAACTATGCAAGCTAAAGTAATTAGCTAAACTGCAATTCATCAAATGGCATCCTAGCCACATTAAAGTTCAAAATCTTACATCAAGGTAGCAATCTATATTTCACAATGCCAAGAGCCTTGCAGCTCACAGCCATTGTCAACTCTCCCAATGAAGAGAACCTGGGTTCAAATCCCGCCCCCCCCTCCCCACACTTATTGTAAGCAAAAAATCTTGATTTTGCAATAGAGTCATGCATTCCAATCTCAGAATCAACATCAGACTATGATTGTTAGTTAATTTAGTTTTTGATAGTATGAGTATCATAGATTCATAGTGTAAGTTAAGCCAACAGTAAAGTTCTACAATATAAAGTGAAGTATGATTCTAATGCAATGCAAACTAAACAGAAGCAATCAACAATGCTCATTCCTAAGTTGATCCACCAATAAGCTAAAAATTACCCATTCCACAAGAGACAAGGTAAAACCAGAGCATACTTGGTTTTTATCATCGGTGTCAACATCTGTGGAAGTTTCAGTTTGTTGGCTGGTGTCTGCAGCCATGGCAGAGTCACCCCAGTTCTCAATATGCTGTCCGTTTCCCAAAGCAGCACCAATACCGAATTGCTGCCCAGTGTCCACACACCCAATGCTCTACACAACCATACATAGCAATTCAACAAAAACCCAAAAGCCACCCATCAAAATAGGCATTGAAACTTAACAATTATATTTCATTGAACATTCAAATTTATGTAATGTAAGCCTCGAGAGAGGTGGGTGGGAATAAATACCGTGTTCAAGGTCCCATAGTGTAGGCTATTAGGAACAACAGCAACGCTAACCGGTTTTATATTGAAGATTGAGTCTAAAAGACAATGAATTTTTAAGCAGCTAAAGATTATTAACATAGAAAGAGAAAAAAAAAAATGATATATAGTATTATATTATATAATAAAATATAAAAAGAGAATACTTGGGCTTAAATCAACAGCATCATCGTGATGAAAAGCAGCAGCGGATTGTTCAAGCTCTCCAAGATCCGAAAAACGTGTCTGGTCTCTCCCACTTCCATCTCCTCTGTTTCACACAAAGAAACAGAGATACCTTGTTTTACAAAACAACTTTGCACCACCAAAAAATAATATTTTTCTAAAACAAAACCATTCACCAGCTCATAACACAAACACAGAAGACAAAAAGATAGAGAGAAGAGAAAACGAAAGAGAAGTACCGAAGAAAGAAGTTGGAGTGGCAGTACAATTGTGGGTTAGCTTGAACTGCCTTGAAACTCTGCATTTCTTTTTTGTTGTTCTGTTTTGTGTTACTATACACTCTCACTGTCTTTTTATATGTCTTACTTAAAGATTCTCTCTTCAAAGAAAGTAGGGAGTTAAGAAAGAATTTTTGGTTCGAGAAGAAGAAGAAGAAGTAGAGAGCGGCAGGGTGTGTATTGAAGAAAATCTTTTGATGTATCTTTAAGAACAGAAAAGGATAGCGTATCAGTACGGCTCCTTTATTGATTTTTACTACTATAATTTTAGATATCAGGCTTTTATTATTGCTTTCTGACTTGGGATTTTAGTTTCCCAACACACATCTCTATTGCCCATCTCAATCTCCTGCTAAAGTGCGTCCACTACACTCTCCAATTTAGTTTAAACAAATCCTAGTTAATTTTTGTTTTGTTTAATATTCTCTCAACTTTATGTAAAAGTGAATTGTTCATTTGTTCTCTATGCACCAAGCAATTCCAAACATTCTAGACAACTTTGTCTTTCAATCCATGGATGCCATGCATTCATGAGGTTATATATTTCCGATTTTAATATATATATATATATATATAATGTTTATTGGACGACATGACAACTCACTAAGGTTTTAATAAAATATAATAAAAAAAGTAGAGTAAAACTATTATGAGAACTTTATTTTTATCAAAATTTTCAATAAGGTTTTGATGCGCCATATACATACCAAGAAAATTAGTATTAAATATTGAGAAGTGGACTTTATTTCGTTAATGGTTACCACTTGGGGGACCTTATTAGAAATAACCAATTAAATGAAAAGAATCTATTTTTTGACAATCAAATTAACCATTAAGAAGAAGAATAATAATATAGTAAAATATAAATTTTTCTAGATGATAAGGTAAGATGTAATACAATAAGTTTAGTCTTTAGAGATATAATAATTTTTACAATATTTAAAATTATTTATTTTAATTCGTACCTAATAAAAATAATGTTAATAATAAACTTATACAAAAATAACATTTTAATCCTAATAAATCATATTAAAATTTATAAAAAATATATATAATATTATGTCCCTAAATACAAAATTTTTACAATCTTTAAGAATATAATAAGTGAATTTGAAAAAAAATATCTAAAAGAGGGTAAGCTTTTAAAAAGTTACTCAAAAGAATATTTATAATGACATTTTGGAGTTTCTTTTATCTATCGTATTAGGAGATGAAGAGTTAGAAAAAAAAAAAAAAAAAAAAAGGTTTTGACACGCGCGTAGGACAATTAGTCCACACCCCAAGACATAGAGAGAATCCCTACTCGTTGATTCTTTGTTTGTTTCTCTCACAAGGGTCTCTCCTACTGAGACTCATTGGACTGGAGTAGTGTTTTTTTTTTTAAATTTAAACTAAAAATTCCGACAGAGACAGAGACTAGAGTGTTTGTGTGGTGTATTGGCTTGCTTTGCTTGTTGCTAGCTACCTAGCTCTTTCCCTCTCCAGAATTGTGTCCTGTATCTTACTTAGACTAGAGTCCTCATAGGAAGGTGTGTCTGCGGGCTAAAGATGATGGGATAGTGAGGAGATATGATCCACCAATAAGGCCAAATTTAAGATATTTTTGAATACCCTTATGACTAAAAATTATAAAATAATTTATAAATATATAAATAATGTCGTAGAGCTTAATTTTTTAAGTTATTTTTTTTAAAAAAAATATTTATAGATCTTGTAAATAGTGCATAAAATTCATTGAAAAATGTAAAATGCAGCTTAAAAGTGTTTTTCAGCCTTATTTAAACATACACTTATTATACAAGCTTTTTTTATTTTATTTTTAATGATAAAAATAGTGTATTTTATTAAGAAACAAGAAATAGAATTTTTGTATTCTGACATTAGGACCATAATTAATCTATTTAAGGAGTAGTGAGTGGTGAATCTATATAAGCCTATTATTTTTATTCTATTATTCATAACTTGTAATAAAAGTATTGTCTTTAAATTTCATCTTAGCATTTCTATTATTTTATTTTATTTTATTTTATATATTTTTTTGAGATTGTTAGAGGGTGTTTGATAAAGTAGTCTGAAAAATGTTGTTTGTAATTTTTTAAAATACGTGTGAGTGAAAAAGTATGTGAAAAAGTATATAATGTCATTTAAAATATAAAAATATGAGTTTGAGACCAAGTCGGTATAATTAGCCTTGCTTTTGTTAATTTATTTATTTTTACCTCTGGGCTCTGCCATATTTATAGAAAACAAGAGCCTTTGGCTTTACTTGAAAGTAGTGGTAGTACTATAAATATCAGTCTGGGCTCTGGCATCTTTAAGCGTGAGCCTTAAAAACAAAGGCTTTGCTTGAAGGAACCTCTTTGTTAATGGAAGGAGTTAGGCACTTAGAGCGGCGTGTGGCAGAGGCAGACTTCTATGTATTTATATAAATGGGGTTTGTGACATTGTGAATGTACACGGCCAAAGAATATGACGCATCTGATAAAAATAAATAAATAAATAAAAAATGACGCATCTTATACAGAAATCGTACACTTTGTGACGTGTCACTTTCACTCGGGTCTTTTTGTGTTCTGGTGGTGTACTTTGTCTGTTTTTACATTTGATGCCACTGCTTGCCTTCGATGATGTACAAACTCATACTCTTCTCTACTCACGTGACCTTCTGGATTTGCGAAAATTATATCTTGCACCCGGCATATATGCCGGGTGTGAGACACAGGGGCGGGCCCCACACCCTGGATTTGGATTATGGAGCTTTTTTATTTTATTTATTTTATTTTTTTTACCTATATGTAGTTTAGACAAACACCCCACTAGATGTATTCCTCAGGAGATTTCAATAGCGTATTGGTATACCAAAGGGATAAAGCTAAGATATATAAATATATGATATCCATAACATTTTGAACCGTAGAAGATTTGAGGATCGTGTCTGTAAGTCTTCATTTACTTATCAAATCTTCAATAACTCAACCAATTAAAAAAAAAAAAAAGATTTCATTTCTTTATCATGTCTCAAGCGAAAGGTTTAATCAAGGCTCAAGACTTTCTTCCCCCTTCCCACGGTTTTTTTTTTGAAAACTGAATGTATTCAACTTAAACTGAAAATTGAGGTACAATAGAGAGAATTACAAGTCAAGGAAAGGAAAAATTATAAGCGGTCCTGCAGAGGGAGGTGTTGGAGCATTTTAATATTAAATAATTAAAATGAATAAATGTTATAACATAAATGTAAAGACGTGGGAGCGAATGTGAAAAATGAGGAGTTAGTGAAAATATTTAATCCCACATTGAAAAGAAGAGAGACTATTTTGTTCTTTTTAATTGTGGTGATTAATGGGCTAACATGAATTATCTCAAATATTGTGTCAGATACGTGCGCAAGGGGGACTTGAGCTTCCTCAAAGTTGCCTACATCCTCACTGAGAATGATCCGTCAAAGGTTCCTACCTATGAGATGAGTGACAAAGAATATATTCTCCATCAAGAAAAAATAGATAAGTATACAAAAGATGAATATAATTGTCGCTTTTATCTATTGAATTGTCTTGCCGATCATTTTTATGATTATTATGATACAACTTACAAGTTTGCTAAAAAAATTTGGAAAGCTTTACAAAGCAAGTATGATACGAGGAGGCAGGTGCAAAGAAGTATGCTGCTAGTAGATTTTTCCGTTACCAAATGGTGGATGGAAAATCGGTGGTGGATCAAGCACAAGACTTCCAAATGATTGTAGCAGAATTGAGATCCGAAGGCATAAAGATCGGAGACAATTTGGTGATAGCCGACATAATTGACAAACTACCACAATCTCGGAGGGAGTTCCAAAAGACTTTGCGGCACAAACAAAAGGAGACATCCTTGGAGATTTTGATCACACGCATCCGTGTGGAGGAGGAGGCTAGAGGATAAGATGCACTCATGACACAAGAGAGCAATGGTAATTCCACCACAAAGGTAAACCTTATTTCATCTAATAATAATATGTCCAAAAATCATTTTCCTAGAAATGGTCAATTGAAGCCAAAAAGAAAGCCTTTAAAAACAATAATAGATCACCTCAAGGAAGGGGAAACCCGAATAAAAATTACAATAAGAACCAAGGACCCCTTCACAAGATCAATTTAATAGATCTTGTTTTGTCTATGGCAAGAGTGGGCACATTACTCGATTTTGCAAATTTCGGAAACGTGAATCTGTCTCGCAGGCTAACTAACTGAAGAGCCTTTAGTGGCTATGATTACAGACATCAATATGGTGCAATATGTTGAAGGGTGGTGGGCAGATTCTGGTGCTAATAGGCACGTCTGCTATGACAAAAATTGGTTCAAATTGTACACTCCTTTTGAAGAAGAAAAAACTGTTATGATTGATGACTCTAGCAAAACCAAGGTTCTTGGGAGTGGTGAGGTTGAATTGAAATTCACTTCTGGACGTGTGCTAACATTGAAAGATGTACTTTACACTCCGTCCATGAGGAAGAATTTGATGTCAAGTTTTTTGCTTAACAAGGCTGGCTTCAAGCAAATTATGGAATCTGATAATTATGTAATCACTAAAAATGGATTATTTGTGGGCAAGGGTTATGCTTGTGATGGAATGTTTAAATTGAATGTTGAGAATAATAAAGCATTTACCAGTTTAGTTTATATGCTTTCTTCTATTAATTTTTGGCATTCTCGTTTGTGTCATATAAATAGTAGATATGTGGGAATCATGAGTAGTTTAGGATTAATTCCAAGACTGTCAAAAGATTTTAAAAAATGTGAAACTTGTAGTTAAGTTAAGATTACAAAAAGGCCTCATAAAAGTGTTGCAAGAAATACCGAATTGCTTGAGTTAATTCACTCCGATTTATGTGAATTTGAGGAAATTTTAACTTGTGGAGGAAATAGATATATTATCACTTTTATTGATGATTTCTCAAAATATACAACTATTTATTTGTTGAAAAATAAAAGTGATGCTTTTGAAAAATTTCAAGATTTTTTAAAAGAAGTTGAAAATTAATTCGGTAGAAAAATAAAAAGAATAAGAAGTGATAGAGGCCGTGAGTATGAATCAAGTGCATTCAACTCATTTGTTCAGTCTTTGGGAATTATCCATGAAACTACTGCACCATATTCACCTGCTTCTAGTGGTGTGGTTGAAAGAAAAAATAGAACTTTAATTGAGTTAACAAATGCCATGTTAATTGAATCTGGTGCACCTTTACATTTTTGGGGTAAAGTTATTTTTACTGCATGTTATGTTTTAAATAGGGTGCCACATAAAAAGTCACACACCACACCTTTTGAGATGTGGAAAGGACATAAGCCAAATTTGGGATATTTGAGAGTATGAGGTTGTCTTGCTTATGTAAGGCTTACTGACCCTAAAATGCCTAAATTAGGTATAAGAGCTACTACCTGTGCTTTTCTTGGGTATGCATTTAATAGTACAGCCTATAGATTTTTTGATCTTGAAAACAAAATAATTTTTGAATCTGGTGATGCAATTTTTCATAAAGAAAAATTTCCTTTTTAAATTGAAAAATAGTGGGGGTGAAGAAAATATTTTGTCACAACCTAGTTCTTCTACTTCACATTTACAAAATCAAGAAAATCTTGAAATGGAACCTAGAAGAAGTAAAAGAGTTAGAGTTGAAAAGGATTTTGGTCCTGATTATTATGTTTTTAACATTGAGGAAAATCCCCAAAATTTAAAAGAGGCTTTAACATCACCTGATGCTATTTTTTTGGAAAGAGGCCGTAAATGATGAGATGGAATCTCTAATTTCTAATAAAACTTGGAAATTAGTAGATCTTCCACCGGGTTGTAAGATCATAGGTTGTAAATGGGTCCTTAGAAAAAAGTTGAAACCAGATGGATCAATAGATAAGTTTAAAGCTAGACTTGTTGCAAAAGACTTTAAACAAAAAGCTGATCTTGATTTCTTTGATACATTTTCTTCGGTAACAAGAATTACATCTATTAGACTGTTAATTGCTATTGCTGCAATTTTTGATTTGAAAATTCATCAAATGGATGTAAAAACTGCTTTTCAAAATGGGAACTTAGAGGAAGAGATTTATATGGATCAACCCGAAGGCTTTGTAGAGCTTGGACAAGAAAGCAAGGTATGTAAGCTAACTAAATTCCTATATGGCTTAAAACAAGCACCTAAGCAGTGGAATGAAAAGTTTGGTTCTTGCATGATTGAGAATGGTTATAAATCAAATGAATGTGATAAATGTATTTATTCTAAATCATGGAATAATTTACATGTTATTATTAGCCTCTATGTGGATGATATGTTGATTTTTGGCTCAAATATGCGTGTTATAAATGAGACAAAAAATATGCTTAAAAGCCATTTTGATATGAAAGATCTTGGTGATGCTAATTTTATTTTGGGCATGAAAATTACAAAAAGATGTGATGGAATATATCTTGATCAATCACATTATGTTGATAAAATATTGAGAAAATATAATTTTCATGATCACAAAAGTGTAGCTACTCCTTTTGATTCTAGTGTTCATTTATTTCCTGTGAATAATGATGATGAGATTTTTAATCAAAAGAATTATGCTAGCATCATTGGTAGTTTGCGTTATGCTACTGATTGTACTAGACTTGGCATTGCATATGCAGTAGGAGTGCTAAGTAAATTTACTAGCAAGCCTAGTAAAGATCATTGGCTAGCTATTGAGCGAGTCATGAGATATTTAATTAGTACCAAAAGTTATGGCTTATTTTATAAAAATTACCCTGCTGTGATTGAAGGTTTTAGTGATGCCGATTGGAATACTTTGTCAGGTGATTCTCTCTCTACCACTGGTTATATTTTTACCTTAGGTAGTGGTGCCATTTTTTGGAAATCTAAAAAGCAAACAATAATTGCTAATTCAACAATGGAAGCTGAATTAATAGCATTAGCTTCAGCTAGTGAAGAGGCAAATTGGCTTAGAGATTTGTTATATGAAATTCCATTTTGGGAAAAGCCATTTCCACCTATATTAATTCATTGTGATAGCACTGCTACAATTGGTAGAGTTAAAAACCGTTATTACAATGGTAAATCCAGACCTATAAGAAGAAAGCACAGTACTGTGTGATCTTATTTGAGTAGTGGCATCATAACTGTGGATTATATTAAATCTAATGATAATCTTGCAGATCCATTTACCAAGGCCTTGGCAAAAGATAGAGTCTGGAATACATCGAGGGGGATGGGACTAAAGTCCATAGAATCATGAGCCATGTATGAGGATACCCAACCCAAAGACCAGAGATCCTGAGAATTAGGTTCAATGGGAAAAACGAATTATACAATGGTCGTAAGAAATGCACAATTTATTTTTTTTTAATTATTTATTTTGTAAATAATTTTTTAATTGTTCATCCCTATGATGTAAGTGCATTTATCCTGTAATGTGGAGAGGTTGAGTAAAAAACTCTTAATGAAATTTGTAGCTTGTATGAGTGGGGTGTCAAAATTACAGGAGAACCCTTGACAAAATTTCACCTATGTGAGTGTGAGGGTGGGGCCGCTCCCTATGAGATTTGGACTTAATCTCAAATACACTCATGAAACCGGGATCAGCACATAGTCATAAAGTGCTAGCTATAAAAGCTCATGTCAACACCTAGGTTGTTATGTGTAAGCAGTGACACTTAATTTCCCTAAAGCAGTCCTAGTTCAAGTTGGAGACCACTACGACTCTAGAGTTGAGATCACTGTTTTACTAAGTGAAGGTTCAATGAAGAGCACACCTTCATGATGCATAGTGACCCATCTTTGCCTGGTAATCTCTTTTTAACTAAAAATTTAATATTAAAATGAGTGGGGGATTGTTGGAGCATTTTAATATTAAATAATTAAAATAAATAAATGTTATAACATAAATGTAAAGATGTGGGAGTGAATGTGGAAGATGAGGAGTTAGTGAAAATGTTTAATCCCACATTAAAAAGGAGAGAGACTATTTTGTTCTTTTTAATTGTGGTGATTAATGGGCTAACATGAATTGTCTCAAATATTGGGTCAGATACGTGCGCAAGGGGGAGGTGAAGGGTGGAGGTGTCAAATTTGGAAATGAATCAACACCTTGGATCCTCCTACTTGACAGCCCATTCAGAGTAATTATCATATCCGTTGGTGAGTAAATGACCCGAATTAATATTCCATTTTTATTATGGAAAATAATGAGCCATTAACCCACTTAATGGACTATCCGTTTGGGCATTTTCATTATTCAGAAAACTCCTTATCTCACCATTAATTGTGTAACTCCAGCCCATCAGAATAATATCCAACAATTAATCTAGTAACACCCACTATATCAGAATAATGGACCTAATTAATCATATTAATTTGGGTAGTAATTTCGTGAGGCCATTGAGCTTATAAATAGACCCATTCAGACATAATCCAAGTTATAGCAATATACACTAAAAAAAAAAATAGAGAGATTCTTGGCAAGGAAGGGTGTTCTTTCTGGTGAAGCTTTGGGCTTGAACACTTTGTGCTGAGGTTGTTCTAGCCATATGACACTTGTTGGGCTGTTGTATCCTGGGGGAGACAAATTAGAGACAGTCTGCACCGGTTACAAAGTATAGCCAACCAAGGGCTTGAATCTCCTTAAAGAGAGTGAGTTCCGCGCCTCCGTCCAAATAGTGTTGTGTAATCTCTTTCTTTAAATTAATAAAAATTCAGAAGTATTATTCAGTTTCTCTTCGTGTTATTTCCATTATCATTGTGCTTTGCACCACAGGAGGATCTATCCTTTCCAACATTGAGTCACCCCACTATATCTAGCTTGCTGAGCAAGCTCATGAGCAGCTCTGTTGAACTCCCTTTCCAAGTGCTGAATCTTCCAACTGTGAAAAAGGGCAAGAGCGGAGAGAATCCCTTGAATCAAGTGACCAATGACTCCATTAGTTTGCTTTGATAAGAGGGTTTGGACGATGGAAAGTGCATCTGATTCAATGATGATGTGTGAGATGTTCAAATCTTGGGCAAGCAGCACTCTATAGTCCAGAGCTTTGGCTTCAGCTTCTTCAACTAAGTATTGGGCTAAAAGTATCCTGCTAAGTGCAGCTGAGACCAGACCATTGGAGTCCTTTATGATTGCACCTATGCTAGATGCTTTGTTATCCTTTGAGGTTGCTCCATCCACATTAATTTTGAAGAAACCAATTGGTGGAGTAAACCATTTTGACTGATTAAAGGGCATCTGTTGGGGGCTGGTTGAAATGGCACCTTTGTAGTTAAGGGCCAGTCTTTGAGCAGATTCCCAAGTTTGGATGGGAGAGTGAAATGATGACTCATAAATAATTTGGTTCCTATTAAACCAAATCATCCAAGCAGTAGAGAAGAAGGTTTCCAGGTTTAGGGAAGAACCTTTATCCATGAGGTTGAGAGTAAGGTCTAAGATGCCATAGGGAGCTTCCAGCAGCTTTATAGGATAATTAGGCTAATTAGTCCAAACATTCATTGCAAAATTACAATTGACCAAAGCATCTTTCAGCTTCCAAGCTACATATAGGGCAAATTGCATCAAAGTTGATACCTTTAGATTGAAGATTTAGCATGGATGGGAGGGCATTCATGGAAGCTCTCCATGCAAAAATTCTTATCTTTGCAGGGAGGTTTAGGTGCCAGATTGTTTTCCAGAGTGGGGCTCTTTTATCTCCCATGGAGCTTTCACCAGTACCATTAGTATCAACAATGATGATAGCAATGTAGTAGGCACTTTTGATAGAGAATTCACCTCTTTTGTTGCCTATCCAAGAAATTTTATCATCAGGAAGATTATAACTCAGGGGTATGCTCAGAATTGTCTCTACTTCAAAAGGAAGAAAAGTGTCTCTAACTTTATTTACTTTCCAACATTTTGTATCCTCATTAATGAGAGATGAGACCATGGGAAAGTCATCAATATCATTTGGGGGGAGATTACCTTAAAGGTAGTTGGTGTTGGGAGCCACTTGTTATCCCAGATGTGAACCATTTTGACATTCCCAATTCTCCATCTTGTGCCTTTACGAATGACATCTAGGCTATTATAAATGCTCCTCTAGGCATACAAAGGATTGCTACCCAATTTGTCACCAAGGACATCACCATTAGGATAGTATTTTGCCTTGAAGATCTTTGCTACTAAGGAGTTACGGTTGGTGAGGAGTCTCCATCCTTGCTTGGCCAACATGGCTAAGTTGAAAGCTTGGAGGTTTCTAAAGTCCATGCCTCCTTTAAGCTTTGATTGACAAAGCTTTTTCCAGCTAACCCATGCAATTTTTTATTCTTGCTGCTTTTTTTATTCTCGTCATCCCTTCTAGCTCTTCACAAAGGCCTTTGGGTAGTTGGAAACAACTCATGGTGTAAATGGTTATTGCTTGGGCAACGACTTTAATGAGGATTTCTTCGCCTCCCATGGATAAAATTTTTCCTTTCCACTCAGAAAGTTTCTTCCCAACCCTTTCCTTGATCTCTGCAAATACCTGGTTTTTGGACTTTCCAATCAGAGAGGGAATGCTAAGGTACTTGGAATGGCGGGTGTCTTGCATAGGGCCTAGAATGGTTAACACTTCATCCTTGATTGCTTGAGGGGTATTCTGGCTGAAAAATACAGTAGATTTATCTATGTTAATTTTTTGTCTTGAAGTCGCTTCATATAATTCTAGGATTTCAACAAGTTTCCTTAATTCTTGAATGTTGGCTTGGTAGAAGAGGAGGTTGTCATTAGCAAACAATAGGTGGGTCACTCTAGGACATCCTCTACAAATTGAGATACCATGAAGGGCTTGATTTTTGGCTACCTCATTAATTAAGGCTGAGAGGCCCTTTGCGCACAAAAGGAAAAGGTAGGAAGACAATGGGTCATCTTGACGAAGCCCTGTAGTGGGAATAATAAAGCCATGAGCCACACCATTAATAAGAATAGAGTATGAGACAGTAGTTATGCAATGCATGACAATATTGATCAATTTTTCATGAAAGCCAAGTTTCTCCATGACGGCTTTAATGAATCCCCATTCAACTCTGTCAAAGGCCTTACCCATGTCAAGCTTTATAGATATGAAACCTTCCTTTCCTTCTTTTTTATTGTTTAAGTAATGCATAAGTTCAAAGGCAACTAATACACTGTCTGTTATCAGTCGCTCAAAGAGAAAGGCGCTTAATTATGATTTGGGGTAGGATGACTTTAGGGCGGTTTGCTAGCACTTTTGCAATAAGCTTGTAAGCAACATTGCTAAGACTAATCGGTCTGAACTTAGTCATTTTGGTGGGTTGTTTTTCTTTTGGCCCTAGTGTAATATTAGTTTTATTTATTTCAGCCGTTGACATATTGAAGTTGAGAACATTAAGGAACATGTTAGTAACATGATTGCCTATTATGTTCCAATATTTTTGGTAAAAGATGGTTGACAAACCGTCTGGCCTGGGGGCTTCAGTGGAGTGCATTTGTTGTAAAGCAGCAGTGACTTCCTCCCTTGTAAATTCCTTGATCAGCTCTTCATTCATCTATTTGGTTACTCGTGTGAGGATGGTGCTTGTCACTTCATGAGTTCTATTTGGTTAAGAGGTGGTGTATAGATATTTAAAATATGATAGAGCAACAACTATTATTCTCTCATTTGTCTCACCCTAGTTTCCAATTGCATCCCAGATTCCATTGATAGTATTTTTCCTTTGCAGTTGAGAGTCATAGGTGTGGAAAAATTTTGTGTTTCAGTCCCCTTCCTTTAACCAATGCACCTTTGAGCACTAACTCCACATAATCTCCTTGTTGTCCAGGAGATAATTGATTTCCTTTCTCAACTTGTTAATTTCTACCTTCCCAAGGTTGGGTCAAGATAAATTTGATGTTACAAACAAACCCAATCTCTCAATGGTGGCTGTTGTTTGTAGGAATGATAGTGCTGAGGTCCATTCCTCTATATTTCCACCCTTGGAGTCTCTTCTCGGTAGAGTTAATGCGGCCCTCCTTGATCTGAAGCTTTTAGCACACCATAGCCTTTCTTATGTTTAATTTTATGGTGATTCCTTGCTAGGAATTCTGTTTTGTGCTTAGGAATTTACATTTTTTGGCCATAATTTTGCTTCTTGGTAGCATTTTGTAATTGGGATGGGTCCATAATCATCTCCAATTCACCTGATTGGGTTTCTTCCCATAAGGTAGAGATGAAACTGGTCCTAATTATAAAAAAAAATCAAGGCCAAAGGTTAATTTCATGTTACCTTCTTTATAAAATGCAACTCTCACTCATATTAGGGTGAGATATCATTCAGTAAACCATAGAAATCAAGTCAACAATGTCTAGTGGCCCTCTCACATTAATAATATAGTGCCATGTGCCCAAAACTAATTGAATCAAATCTCAATCATTGTCCTAGTCACACCACCCAAAAATAAAAATAAAATTAATTTTCAATACTAAGAGTCTTAGCTACACCGAGACATTGTTTGCCCAAAAACCCCAACCACCAACAGTTGCATGGAGGAACATCCCTTTCTCTTTTGCTTGTCAATATCCTTCCATTGCTATCGAATCCTCATTGATGGGTGTTATTGTAAATTTGATTAGAACTAATTAATTAAGATTAGTCTGCAAAACAAATTATAATTGATAATGTGGCATAATTTAATTGGGTTGTCATGAAAATTGCAAAAATGAGTATATCCAATATATATCTATAGTTTTCTTATCAATATATATATATATATATATATATATTTTTTTTTTTTGGGGGTAGAAACGGAGATTTTATTTACTTAATAAACATTATTCATACAACAACAGCTAAAGTTGGCTGTCGGGTACACCGTCTATTAGTCCCTAGGCCAAGCATGTCCCTTATATAACATGGATACACAAAAGTAGGGCAGGTGTCATATATAATCAAAACTTGCTGTTGGTGGTTTCCCTGTTTTGCGAGTCCATCGGCGCACTCATTTGCTTCACGGTATACATGGTGCACCTGAACCTCCCAAGCCTGCGCCATAAGGCTTATGCAATCACATATTAAAGGAAACATTAGGAGGGAAAATAGAATTCTCATTAGTTAACCATCCTAAGACTATCATAGAATTGACTTCAAGGTGGATAGATTTAAAAATCAAGTCCCTAGCCAACTGAAGTCCCTATCGAATTGTGCCCAGTTCTATGGCATTGTTTGACATAATGCCTAGGTTCAAAGAAAAACCCGATATCCATTTCCCTGTACTGTCTCATAATAGGCCTCCAGCCCCTGCCCTTCCTGGATTTCCTAAAGAGTTTCCATCCGTATTAAGCTTAACAAATGGAACAGCCAAAACAGTCCATATAACAGCTTGATATACTTTACCTAGGACAGGTTTCTCTGGGCCAACCAAATAACAAAATTCAATAGTTGCCCGGTTTGTTTTATAAATAAGTCTATTTTGGGAACTCGATTGATTGCAGAATATACGCTCATTACATGCTAGCCATAGATGCCAACATAAAAAAGGAAAATATATCTTCTAGGGAAGGTTCAAGGTCAGAATAACAGCATTCCCCGTTGCATTGGTCTTTAACCATGTTTGTAATGGTAATTGGAAAAAAGTAAGGGACAGGATACTCGGTGAATGACACCAGACTCTCAAGATGTGGAGCGTTGTTTCAGGATAGTTACATCGAGGACACCGGTCACTTATATGTGGTAGAGAGAAAGCAAGATACTATCTAGTAGGAAGCCTATTCCGCATGGCTTTCTAGATGAAGAATTGAATCTTTTTTGGGCATAAAAGCTTCCAAATTCAATTCCACAGAGGCTTATCATTGGACACTCTCTTTGTTTGGAAAAGATATTACAAGGCTGACTTGACCATACAAATGCCATTATTGTGGGGCCACACCAAAGCATTAGGAATGCTAGAGACCTAGGGCACAGGTATGCCTTGGATGAGTTGCTTTAAATTTTTTGGGAGAGGTACTTGTAGATGGGACTCTACCTCCCATTTAAAATGTTAAATTCCCATTTGTTGGGCCCCCACTTACTAAGGGGAAGTTTAGGCCCACAAGTGAGGGGGAGTGTTAGAATTATGGTTAAGTGATTAAATTCACCATTTCCTAACAGCTTAACCTTTTGGTACAACCGGTAATTTAACATGCTGAATGCCTCACCCTGATGTTGATGGAACATATATTCTCAAGATAGAATTCATAATCTCTTAATGAAGATATAAAATATTCTCTTGAGATAAGTTTAATGGGTTTGGTTATTCAGAGTGTTAGGCCCAACCACTTTAGTAAGGAGATACTAAAGTATATATTTATGAAATTGAATTTTATAAATATATGATGAACAATTTAAAGGATTAAACCGGGTATTCAAGGATTAAGATGTAGTAATCTTCAAAGTGGTAGTCTACATTCATGACTTTGAATTATGAAGGGGTTGCATGTATAAAATTTTTTGGGATATAATTTATTAATAAGGCCTAGAGTGCAATTATATTTATATAGTGGTATTAAAATATAATTAATGGTAATTTTGGACTTGTCAAGAGTTGACAGAAAAGCCCTGCCCATTGGAGCTAGTGTCTTATTGGTCCCTTTTGGTCCTACTCCAAGCCACACACTAAAGTCCAATTGGAAAGGCACAATAGCCCAACCCAATTAGATAATCAGTTAGATATAAAGGGAGAAACATACATAATTTTTTTTTTAAAAAGAGAGACATCATTGTGAAATGGTGTGTATGTGTGAGTGAAGCCACTCAATTATTCTCCCTTGGAAACTGATTGAGAGACCATGCTTCTTGGGCATAAAGTGGAATTGGAGTGAAGATTAAAAGTGTTTCTAAGTACTTTTAATCTTTGTTTTGGATTTCACCACACTAAGGTATGCTATCTTGTTCTTAAATTCTGAAATTTACATAGTGCATGTTATCAATCATGAATGAAATAGATCCATGTTTGTTACTTCCACTGTGTGTGTTGTATAAGATACAAAACCAGATTTTCCAACAGTTAGAACTTGCATTTCATTTATTGCATCCTTCTTTCATTTGCTGATGAGTAATTCTAGTATCACAAACTATTTCACAACTTTTACCACAACTATCTTAGCTACGTGACAGAATGTGATTGGCTATTTATACCTTCACATGAACTCACTAGTTTGCTATATGAATAGTTGTGACAAAAATTATGACTTAGTTTGTAGTACTAAAATTGCTAATCAGCATATGGAAGAAGGATGCAATACATAAAATGCAAGTTCTAATATCAACGAAAAAAAACAATGTTTCATTAATTGATATAATAAGTGATGATACTAATTTTAGGAGCAAGTCTCCATGATACTTGATGATGCCTAAATCATCAGTCAAGTGGGTTCGTTCAGATGATGCCGGGCTCTTGTCACTTCTCCTGCAAAATGAGACTAAGGCTTTCCTAAGATGGACACCGGTGTAGCATTTGCCACAACGTCTCCAATGTCAAAGTTAGTACATAGAAATCTTTTGAGAGAAAATGATAAGCATAAAAGTATTTCTTTGGGTAAGGATTATGTACCTTATATGTTCCTAATGAGTGTGTATATATAGCTTTGTGGTTTCTAGCTATTGGGACCTTTGATTGTAGTTTCTAGCCGTTGGGGCCTTTGATTGTGGTTTTAATGCTCTTCTTGTAATGCCTTAGGGCTTATTACTGCAGGTCTTGATGGGGCTCCAACGGTCTGACAGCTGGTTAGTAACTGTCTATGGCATTGAATCCTCTTATTAATGACTTGCCTGTCCTCGTCCATGCCGTTTTGTGGGTGGATGAAGGTGTTTCATGGGCTCGTCCAAGGGAAGCTATCTCGTCAGTCCCATCAACTGCCCCCCCAGGTTCCATGGTCATTGTGGTGTGTCAGGATGACCATTGGAACATGAAAGGTTTTCTGACTAGACGTGGCTCTTGGGATTTTGCTCCACATTTAATGCGTAGTGGCGGCGCCACACACATCGTGGCCACGTGGCGCGTTCTGGTCAGTGCAGTTAATGTGCCAATTAGGTGACTCTTGGTTTTCCTGCTGAATTTTAGTTTTTTGTGCCTAGTTTTTAAACTTCTCTTCTTTTCACTTTCCCTTTCACTTTCTCTAACTCCCAATCATTGCTCTGAGCTTCTTCCTCTCCAACTTTTCTCTGCGATTTTCTCCGAGCCGATGCGTTCTTTGGCTGCATTTTCCTTTGGAGGTATGTTTTTCTTCTCTTCCCTCTTTTATAGCACGGACATAGATTATGACGAATTTTTTATTTTCCTTTTTCTCTCTTTTTCGTGTGTTTGTTTTTGGTTCTCTAAGGTTTGTAGGATTCATCTTTTTCCTTCCATTTTCTGGTTTTCATGGTCAATAGTGCTAAGGATAGGGTGGCTTGCCCCTTGGTTTCCTTCTTTTTTACATGCTTGGGGGCTTCTTCAGGTACTTCTCGTGCTTTTCTCCCTTTAGTTGGGAATTCTGTTTTTGAGGGTAGTGGTTTAGGTGTTGTATTGGGTGAGTTATCCCCTGTGCTTTGTCAATCAATCAATTGGTTTAAAAATTTGGTGAGTGAGAGAGGGGCAATGTTTGAGGTGAGATCGAGTGAACTTGAGACCGGACTGTCATCTAGTGCGACCTCGTGGAGGGGAATACCGCCGTCTCCATCCCTCAAGTAATTAGGGCTTTTCATGCCCTTGAGGAGGTGTGTGGTTTGGACAGGGAGACACTCTCCAGATTTAAGGATAGATTCCAATTCCCAAATAGGGTTAGGGTTCGTCTACTTCATGAGGAGGAACAAGCTTGCCACTTTTCGCCTGGGGAGGTGTGCTTCTATGAAGTCGCCTTCCAGAGTGGACTTAGATTACCTGTCCAACCCTTTATTATGGAGCTTCTAGGACATTTTAGTATTGCTCCTAGGCAACTTATGCCCAATTCGTGGAGGATAATGGTCAGCTGTATGGAGATATGGCTGGCTTCTACGAATGGGGACATTATTAGGGTGGACGAGCTTGTTTACCTGTACAGTCTAAAGCCGTCTAAAGAGCATAGATACTACGAACTGGTGCCTTGGGAGAGGAGGACTAGGATCATCCAGGACCTGCCTTTGTCATTCAGATACTGGAAGTTCCAGTTCTTTTTTGTGTCCAGGAATGACTGGGAAACTCCCTCTGACGAAGTTTAGGGTGATCTCCCTAGGTTGCTCTGTCGATGGAGAACCCCGATTTTAGGTGTGTCGTTATTCTTTCTAATTCCTTAAGCTTTAATCTTTTTGTGTTCATTTCATTGTCACTAACTCTTCTGTTCCTTGTCTCGTGCAGTTAAGAGACGACCTAAGCTTAAGAGCAGGTATAAGGAGTGGGTTGAGAAGGCCATCGAGTACGCAAGGAAGATCGAGGATTTTGACGATTTGGTTGATCCACAGACCTTAGCTTTTTACTACCTCTGTCCAGAGCCATCTGCCTTTGTCCTGCGAAATATAGACATCGGGCAAAAAAAGAGTAAGTGTTTGTTGAGTTTGTCCGCGCAACTCCTTTCTTCTTCCCTTAAAAAAAAAAAAATTTATAAGTTTTTTCCTTTTACAGAGATGATGACGAAGTTTAATCAAGGGATGTATGCATGAATGAGGGCCAAGAAGAACGAGCCCTTTTCCAACATCGGGACTAGGGCTGTGCGTGTGACAGATAAGGGGTCTTTGTCACTCTAGGTACCCTAGCCACTCCCGGGACTGAGATGATGAGGACAGCCTCCCCAGCTACCTCAGTCGAGGAGATCATTCCCCAATGAAAAAGGCCGCAAACTGGCGACAAGGGGAAGGAAAAAGCAGACTCTCGTTCGTCCAGTGTCTGGGATGATGCTAGGGTGGCGTTGGTGAGGGCGCACGAGACCTTTATTACCGAGGATATGAAAGTGTTCTCGAGCTCATCTCCCAACAAGGTCGTGAGCCGTCATCTTCACAAGCTCGTCTAAGTAGTGCACTTGTGCAAATTCATCCTCTTTTATTTTTATTTTTATTTTTTACATTGTTTTGAGATCTGGCTCCTCTTTTGTAGGTGTTGGGGGAGAGCCTTCACATTACCTCGGAGTTTCTTACTCAAGAGGCGAAGGTGTCATCAGTGGCTTCACGGGTGGAGGCTTTGGAGGCAGAAAATTCCAAATTAAAGAAGGATCTGATCACTGCTATGGGAGAGGCTAACACCGTCAAGGAGCAGGTTAAGGGTGTTTCCGAAGAGTTGAGGGTGGAAAAGCAGCTAGTCTCAGAGAAGGACGAGCAGCTCTTGGTAGCGAAGGAGAAACTCAAGACAATTGCTGCGAAGTCCGTGGAAGCCTTCCAGACGACGGAGGAGTACAACACTATCCTCTTCAGCTGGTACTTCAAAGGCTTCTAGCTCCTGAGGTGGTATCTCGTCAAGCATCCAACTGGAGTGGACTTAGAGAACCTTGATCTCAAAGAGGTGGACAAAGAGATGGCAGCTGACGAAGCTTCTCAGTCCACTGCTCCTGAGGGTGATGCTCCTGGGGACGCTCCTCTGCCTCCTCCAAACGCCTGAATCTGCTTTTTCTCTATGGTTTCTTTCATATATATTTTTTATTGTTTTTTTTGGGTGCCTAGTGTGTTTTGGGCTTTTTGATTCTATTTTCAGAACAATAACCCAAATTAAGAACAATGTTTTTAGCCTAGTGTTTATGGGTTTTTAATTTTAGTATGAAAACAATGGTGGTTGCCCGTTCTTTTTGGGCCTTTAATTACATATGTGATTGTATACTGACTTGTTCGTACTCTCGTTTTTGCGTGATCTCTGTTTACCTCATTCCTTTAGTTACTCTTTCTGCGTTAGTACCTTGTGACTTGCACTCTTATTGAAGGGGGCTTTGATCCGTTAGTAGCTTATCTCTGTCTAGGCAGAATGAGGTCCCCTATGTCAAGTTGTCTGAGTTTCACCCTTTTGTTATAGTACTTGGCCATCATCTGTTGATACGTCATCAATCTGTCAGAGGCTTCATCTCTGGTCTCGTCCAAGCAGTCCAGGTTGAGTTTTAATCGATCGTCGTTGCTTTCTTCATGGAATATCTCTCGTCTAATGCTGGTTATTCCAACCTCGACTGGGATCACCGCCTCAGTGTCGTAAGTGAGTCTGAACAGGGTCTTTCCTATTGAGGTTCTTGCTGCAGTCCTGTAAGCCCACAAGGCATTGGGCAATTCCTCTGGCCAGGCCCCCTTGGTGTCGTCCAATCTAGCTTTGATGATCTTAAGTAATGTTTGGTTGGTCGCCTTCGCCTGTTTGTTCGCCTGTGGGTGTCCTGGGGATGAGTACTGGTTCTTGATCCCTAGGCCTGAGCAAAAATCCCTGAAGCCTTGACTATCGAACTACCACCCATTGTCTGATACAATCGTCTGTGAAATCTCAAATCTGCAGATTATGTTCTTCCATACGAAGCTTTGGATTTTGGCTTCAGTGATGATTGATAATGCCTCTGCTTCAACCTATTTTGTGAAATAGTTAATAACGACTAGTAGAAACTTTACCTGTCTCTTACCTCATGGCAGTGGATTGACCATGTCAATTCCTCATTGTGCAAATGGCCACAGGGAGGTTATCATCATCAGTCTCTTGGTTAGAAGGCGTTGAATGTTCCCAAATCTTTGGCACTTGTCGCACTTCTTGACGAGCTTCCTTGCGTCTACCTGCATAGTAGGCCAAAAATAACTTGTTCGGATAACTTTGCTTACCAAGGATTTGGGACCTGTATAATCTCCGCAAACCCCTTCATGGATCTCTTCCAGAGTATACTTGGCTTTCCCTTCATCAACTCACTTCAAGTAGGGCATGGAAAAACCTCTTTTGATTAGGGTATCATTCAGGATTGTGAATCTGGCTGTTCTCTTTCTAACCTTTCTGGCTTCCTCAGCGTCTTGGGGGAGATGTTCATCTTGGAGAAAGAATATGATCGGGGTCATCTAGTTATTTGTACTCTGGATTGCAAATGTAAAGGCTTCTTTAATACTGGGGTGTTTCTAGACTCCATCTCAAAGTCCATGCTCGTTGATCCTTCTTTCGACAATGCTAGCTTCGCAATCTCATCAGCTATCATGTTCTGGCTTCTTGGGATCTGCGCGAATTCCACCCTCTCAAACTCCTGTGTTAAGTGCTTCGTCAGCTTGAGGTATTTTCGCATTCTCTCCTCCTTTGCTTCATATTCATCCCTTATTTGCCCTATCACCAGCTTAGAATCACTCTAGAGGAGCACATTTTTTGCTCCTAGTGCTTTCCCGATCCTTAGCCCCGTCAATATTCCTTCGTACTCAGCTTCATTATTGGTGGTTGGGAATTTTAGCTGGACCCCATATTTAAGCATTTCTCCGCCTGGGGTGATGATGAGACCCCTGCTCCTCCCCTCTTTTGGGCTGACGAACCATCGGTCTGTATCGTCCAATGTTCTACCTCATCAGGGTGGTTGTCCTCGTCTAGGAGGGTGAACTCGGCAATGAAGTCTGCCAAAGCCTATGCTTTAATTGCTATCCTAGGGTGGTATTCAATGTCGAACTGGCTGAGCTCAATCGCCCACTGGACCATTCTCCCAGCCGCCTCAGGCATGTTCATGGAATTTTTAATGGGTTGGTCTATCATTACCAAAATGGGGTTCGCCTGAAAGTACGATCACGGCTTGCACGAAGCTACTATCAATGCGAATGCAATCTTCTCAATTCTTGGGTACTTGGCTTCTGCCCCTGGAAAGCTTGGCTGACGTAGTAAACTGGGAGTTGTTTCTTGTCCTCTTCTTGAATCAAGGCTGCGCTTTTGGCTGTAGCTGATATTGCCAGATACAAATACAAGTTTTCCCCCTCCTTGGACGGACTTAGGAAGGGTGGATTGCTTAGGTAATTCTTGAGTTCTTGAAATGCTACCTCACATTGGTCAGTCTAGGGATAGGCTTGCTTCAAGGTCTTGAAGAAAGGTAGGCATATGTCTGTCGCTTAAGAGACAAACCTATTGAGTGCCGCTATCCTTCTTGTGAGCTTCTAGACTTCTTTGACGGTCTTTGGCGATGTCATGTTGAGTATAGTTCACACCCTATCTGGGTTTGCTTCTATCCCCCTTTGGGACACCATGAAACCCAAGAGCTTCCCCGAGGCTACTCCAAAAGCACACTTACTGGAGTTCAACTTCATCTGGTATTGCCTGAGTGTGGCAAATGTTTCACTGAGGTCATCTAGGTGAGCAAGCTCTTCTTTGCTCTTAACAAGCATATCATCTACATATACTTCCATATTTCTCCCGATCTATTTGCTGAACATTTTATTTACTAACCCCTGGTAGGTTGCGCATGCATTTTTTAGACCGAAGGGCATTACCTTATAGCAATAGAGCCCTTGACTCATATGAAAGCAGCTTTCTCATGGTCTTCTTCAACCATCTTTACTTGATTGTATCCCGAGAATGCATCCATGAACGTTAGTAGTTTATGCCCTGTTATAGAATCCACAAGCTAGTTTATCTTGGGTAGAGGAAAACTGTCTTTTGGGAAAGCTTTGTTCAGGTCCGTGAAGTCCACGCATATTCTCCATTTCCCATTTGCTTTCTTCACTAGGATGACATTGGCAAGCCAATCTGGGTAGTAAATTTCTTGAATAAAGCTTGCTGAAAACAGCTTGTTAACCTCGTCCATAATTGCTTGATTCCATTCTGGAGTGAAGACCCGGTGTCTTTGTTGGACGGGCCTCTTCTCAGGGTCCATATTTAGTCCGTGTTGGATGACTTTTGTGGATATACCTATTATGTCTTCGAGACTCAAAGCAAAGATATCCAAGTTCTCTTTAAGGAGCTGGAGGAGCCTCGTCCTTATCTCAGGACTCAAAGTCGTCCCTATTCTGGTCGTCTTTCCTGCATCTCCTTCGACCAGCTCCACTGTCTCTAAGGCTTCCACTTTATCTTCTTCCTTCTCCTCAATCATCCATGTATGGTTCTCTTTTATAGCTAGCACAGCCTGGTAGCATTCCCTGACTAGTACTTGATCTCCTTTTACTTCACTGACACCGTTTTCTATTGGGAACTTTACCTTCAAGCAATAGGTGGACGTGGCCATTTTCCAACGGTTGAGAGTGGGTCTTCTGATGATCACATTGTAAGATGAAGGGCAGTCCACCACCAGGAAGTCCAATTGATGAGTCAGCTGCCTTGGGTGAGTCCCCACTGTGACTGTCAATGTCACCATGCCTTTGGGATACACCCTATCTCCACTAAAGCTGACAAGGGGGAAGTTAAATGGGCGTAGCCTTCCTGGATTTAGCTTTAGCTGCTGAAAAACGGAGAGGTAGATGATATCTACAGAGTTGCCGTTGTCCACGAGGATTCTCCTGGTATTGAATCCTTCTATCGTGAGCATTATGACCAGGGGGTCGTCATGAGGCTGTTTCATTACCCTAGCATCCTCTTCCGAGAAAAACATGTTCCGGTTTGTCTGTCTCTGCTTAAACGGGGGTATTCTATGGACGTTATTCACCTACCTCTGACATGCTTTCTTGAGAAATCGGAACGACCCGCCTGTGGACGGCCCACCTGTGATCTTCTTTATCTCCCCTATCACACTTGGCGGACGTTGGGACGTGTGATCCTCGTCCCTGGGCGTGGATTTGCGCTGGTTTTTATTATCGTTCCTGAACCTACTAGATTCCCCATTTTTTCACAAACTTCTCCAGTTTCACTTTTCGTATAAGTTCCTCTATCTGCTCCTTTAGGTCTCTGCAATCCTCAGTGTAGTGGCCGTGATCCTTGTGGAACCGACAGTACTTCTTTTTGTCGCGCACGTGGGGCAACGAATGTAGTGGCCTTGGGCATTTGAGGTAGTGCTCATCCTTAATCTACACCAAAATTTTGTCAACAGACATAACTAAAGGAGTGAATTTTATTGTTCGAGGAATTTTTCGTCCTTTCTATTACTCCAGTCTCTGGTCTGACGATCTAGGTGCTCCCTTTTTCTTCCTCTGCGATCGTCTTCCTTCATTCCCTTGGCATCTGTTTTTTCCACATCCTTTATCGCATCTAAAGCATTTTCAACGTTCATGTACTTCTATGCTTTCAGGAGCATCTTTGCCATAGTCTTAGGGGGATTCTTCGCGAGTGATACCATGAACTCTCTGGACTTCAATCCAGCTTTAAAGGTTGTTAATTGCACCTTGTCGTCGGTTTTGTCTACCTCTAGAGTCTCCCGAGTAAAGTGTTTCACATACGACCTCAGGGTCTCTTTCTCCCCTTGTGTAATGGTGAGTAAATGGTTTGCTAGCCTCTTTGGGCATTGTCCCCCAATGAAGTGGCGCAAAAAGGTGCTGCTTAACTGTTCAAAGCTGTTGATGGACGACATTGGTAATTTCATGAACTACTCCCTTATAGCTCATTTGAGAGTGGTTGGGAAAGAACGACACAGTATTTCATCAAGGGGCTGTTGAAGGCCTAGTGTCATCTTAAATGTGTTGAGGTGGTCCAAGGGATCCTTGAGTCCATCGAACGGTTCAAGCTGAGGCAGGCGAAACTTTAACGGCACCGGGCATTCCAGAACTGCTACCGTGAAGGGGGAATTTGTCGTCCTGAACATTCTGTCCAAGCTTCGATTCGTTTTCTCTTTAATAGCATTCCTCAACTCGTCCATCTCCCTTCTCATTTCCTAGAGAAGCTTTTAGCTTGGCCCCTCTAGGGTAGTTGGTCTTCTGCGATCGCTCTGCCTTTGGCTATCCCCCTCGTCTTCCTGATTGACCCTGGAGCAGTTGTCTTCCTGTTGGAGCCGCTGCCTAATCTCATGAATTTGTCTGGTGAGCTCTTCCATGCTAGCTATGAGTGCTTGGATTTGTAAAGCCAATGTTGCAAGATCTTGATTGGACTCCATCTGGACTTTAGAAAATGGCTGGAACTATATTCTCGAACCTTAGTGCGAAAATGTCGTTTCCCATAGACGGCGCCAAACTAATGATGCCTAAATCGTCAGTCAAGTGGGTTCGTCCAGATGATGCTGGGCCCTCGTCACTTCTCCTACAGAATGAGACTAAGGCTTTCTTGAGATGGACACTAGTGTGGCGCTTGCCACAACGTCTCTAATGCCAAAGTTAGTACGTAGAAATATTTTGAGAGAAAATGAGAAGCATAAAAGTATTTCTTTGGGTAAGGACTATGTACCTTCTATGTTCCTAATGAGTGTGTATATATAGCTTGTGGTTTCTAGCCATTGGGGCCTTTGATTGTGGTTTTAAAGCTCTTCTTGTAACGACTCAAGGCTTATTACTGCAGGTCTTGATGGGGCTCCAATGGACTGACAGCTGGTTAGTAACTGTCCGTGGCATTGAATCCTCTTATTAATGACTTGGCTGTCCTCGTCCATGCCGTTTTGTGGGTGGACGAAGGTGTTTCATGGGCTCGTCCAAGGGAAGGTATCTCGTCAGTCTCATCAATACTAATTTTGTTACAAAAACATAAAACGAAGAAATTCTAGCAATAAACTAATAAAAATTATTTTAGCAATCTATTACTATGAAAATCCTGAAGTAATAGCATATTGAAACCAATTTTTTTTTTAGAGAGATATTGCAAGGAAAATATTATTGCAATAACTTGATAACAATTATTTTGCAATTTATTAATATGACAAACATGAAGTAATAAACAATTACAACAAGTATATCACTGTAATAACTTGACCTAAATTACTTTTGACAATTATTTGCAATCTATTGCAATGAGAATCATGAAGTAATAAGCTATTGCCATGAAATTGTAATAGATTGCAAAATAATTAAAAATAATTATTGTAGAATATGGCTTAATTTCAATCTATTGCAATTTCATGACAATGAGTTATTGCTTCACTACTATTATTGCAATAGATTGCAAATAATTGACAAAAATCATTTGTGTTAGGTTATCACAATGATATCTTAGTTGTAATTTTTTTATTTCTTCATTTTTGTCATTATAATAGATTAAAAAATAATTTCTATATCAAGATTTTGCAATGATATCTTTTTGCAACAGGCATTCATTTCAATAATTTCGTTGTAATAAATTGCAAAAGGAATTGGTATCATTTATTGCTAAGATGTAGTAAGGTACTAAAATATTTATTGCAATTGAAAATTAAAAGTTATTGCAACTAATTATGTTGATACAATAACTTACTAATCGTAAGTTAACTTTGCAAATATATTATTTTTTCAGCATTAACGATGTAATAGAGTTATTTTGGTGAAATGTATCAAGAATGACTATCAAGGAAACACTATATAGTGTGCATAGTTTGAGTGTTGTTCATTAATTTCCTGAGTTTTTTTTTAGTAGATTATTAAGAAATTCAAGTCTCTAGAACAAGGTGATACTATTACTAAGAGTATTTTCTAATATAATATGTAATGACTAATGGCATTAGAGCACTAGCATTAGGTGTGTCAAATGCCAAATGGCACACCAAAAAATCTCTCACATTAGATATTTTAAATATTAAAACATTTAGCATTGATGAATAGTACCATTCCAAATTTGGAACGGTATGGACACAAATGCCATAAATTTTTTATTACTTTTTTCTCTTTCCTTGTCTCTCTTCTCCTCTCCTCCAAATCAATTTTCTCTCTTCTCTCTCCTCTCTCCTTGTCTTTCTTCTCCAGATCAGATTTCTGTCTCTTCTCTCTCTCTTCTCTCCTTGTCTCTTTTCTCCCAAGGCTACTCTCACTTCTCTCTCCCATGCTAGTCTCTCCTCTCTCCTCTCTCCCATGGTCACTTCTCTAGCAAAATGCCGCCGCTCACACAACTCCAAAAGCCCATGGCCAGCTCTCTAGCGAAACGCCACTCACCACCACTGCTTACCATCGCCACTTACGGTGGTGGTTTCTTTCTCTCACTTTCTCACTATGGTTGTTTTAGCCATGGGTCTAGGGGTGATTTTTCAAATTGGGTTTATGGGTTTCGGGTTTTGATTGTTGTTGTATGGTGGTGGTTTATGGTATTTCACGGTGGTTGTTGGTGTTTTTGTACAGTGGTGGTTGTTGGTGTTTTTTCTGTTAGTGGTTGTGGGTTTGGTAATCGGTTTTTTTTGGGTATTTAGATGGATTTGATTGGGTTTGTTTTGAGTTGAGTTTTGGGTTGTGGAAGATGCAGTGGTTTTGTGATGACAGTGGTTGTGTGGTGGTGGCTGTTGGTTGGTGCCACTGGTTCAACTTTCCAGATGTATTTTGTATTGGATTGAGTTTTGAGTTAATATTATTTTAATGTGTTTTATATATATATATATATATAATTTTAATTTATTGATTTGAAAAATGGAAAATCTGATGTGTAGAGTGTATCGTAAAATAGTGTGCTAAAATAATAAAGTAGCTTTTTGATGTGTTAAAATGCCTTTATTTATTTATTTATTTATTTATTTTTATAATGCCTAATGCTAATGCTCTTAGGCTTACCTAGGAAGAAAAAAAAAATTATGATATTAATCTTTATTCGCTTTTACTATCATTTTTTTAGATTTTTTTTTGCATCTCTTTTAGATTTTTTTTGGATGTTCACAGTTTAGAAAAACACTCAAATCATTTTAGATCTTCTAGTACATTGTTCCTATTGAAATTTTTTATTTATATATTTATTTTTAATGAAAACAACAGAAAAATTTTGTATAGTTTAGCTCTTTTTTTTTTTTTTTTTTTGAGAATCTAAGAGCATCCACATCATTATGTGCAAAAAAATTTTCATTTTGCACATCTAAAACCTACTTTTTCTATTTTACATACCTATTTTTATAAAACACTCATGTCAGTTTATCTATTATACACATTTATTCAAATAAAATATTCATTTCTTTAATATTGTGAATAGTAACCGTGAGAGTGAGGTGAGAAAGGAAATGAGAAAACGAGAGTGAGGTGAGTCAGAGGTAAAGAGAGGAGAGAGAAAAAAAAAGAATAAAAAAATCATTTACATGGTGAACAATAACCGTGTATATATGCATGGTTATTGTTCATATGCAAGATCATTGTTCATATGCAAGATCATTGTGTATATTTAAACATTTTTACAAAGACTAATGTGGGGGTTTTTTGGTTAAAATGTGTAAAATTGAGCACTTTTTTGTATTTTAGAAGACTATCTATGAGTTAGTGTGGTTACTCTAATAAATACAGATACCAACAATATCCACGATAAGTACCTAGAATGTGGTTGTTTTTTGTTGTAATATAGTCGGGTGTGAAACTACTTGTTTTAATTCTTGAAGAGTTGAAAAAAAATAATAAATAAAGGAAGGTATAATTGTTAAGTTTGAGAAAATATCTTTTTAAGTTTTGTTCTTTAAAAATTATGTCTTGTTTATAAATCGAGGTTGAAGCCTTGAAGTTTAGTACTGGGTGCATTTCATCTAGCTAGGAAATTTTAGGTAGTTTATTAATATATTTGTATGCATACAATTTTTTTAAGTCTTACATTTTTTTGTTCAAGTAAAACGTTTTTACTGCCTTTTTTAAGAGAGAGTTTCAATTTATACCGTCCATTCCTAATGATAACTCTTTATCATCAATTTTAAATTTTCACCAAATATGCTGATTTATTTTTTTATTTTATTATACAGAAATGATAGAAGTATATTAAAAAGAAGAAGAAAATTACACGTCTCATTACCTGGAGGTTGTAACATAAAGCCAGCACAGTGGCATGCAATCCCAGGAAACAAAACTAAAAGAAAGAAAAGAAAAGAAAAAAACATATAACAAAGATCCCAGGCAAGTTATCAGTGGGCTATGTGGGCTATGGCTAGCCTCTGGTACTCTTCAAGCAGCGACGTTGCAGCTCTAAGGATGGCATCGGGTATGGTTTGAAAGTGCTCAAAGTGAAAGCGGTTACTTGGATTCCATAGGGACCATGGAGTTATTTCCCACCTCTCCAAAACTCCTTCAGATAGTCTCTCCAACAGGGTTTGTGTGAGGGAATAAAAGCTAGGAGCCGCCGAACTACTTTTCTGCAATTTTCCCCAAGCCAGTGCCCAAACATTACAAGCGAACGGGCACTCCCAAGGAATATGGCTTGTTGTCTTATCACACTGTCCACTGAGAGTGCACTTCGAGTCAATCTGAACCTTGCGACTGAGGAGGTTTGCTCGAGTAGGAAGGATATCAGAACAGGCCCTCCATATGAAATTCTGAACTTTGGGAGGGGTGTTTGAGGTCCACAGGTTCCACATACGTTAGTCATGGCAAGCTAAAGAGTGTTCCCCCATAAAAGGTTTAGCCGGTCTAAGAGCCACCTGATATGCCATTTTCAGAGAGAATTTCCTCTGCTTAGTCTCATTCCAACAAAGTTTGTCCCTTGTCAGTGGCGGCTCCATGAATTTTTCCCAAGGTGTTCTTCAATAAGTATAAATTACATGATCTAATAAAAAGAAAATTTTATATATTGACAATAACAACAACAATTATATAATTGTTGTTTAGCCTAACATAATTTAATTTTTTTTGTCTTTTATAATGTATTGATTAATTAAATTATTAACGCTAAAAGACAATCAGAAAATTTCACAAGAACTAACTACCAATCAGAAAATTTCACAATCACAATTTTACAAATCACAATAACGCTAAAAGACAATTAATGTCTTTGAGTTGAGTCCAATACCAATACACACCAACAGTCCAACACGGCAACACCAACACCAACACATTACAATTTACACACCAACCAACGGATAAGATTCAATCATGAGATAAAGCCAAAAGCAAAATGCCAAATTCAAAAAGTAAAAAAAAAAAAAAGTTAAAGTGATAAACTGAGTGCTTGTCTCTTTAAAAAAAAAAAAAAAAAAAAAAAAAAAAAAAAGCTGAGTGTTTCAGCCAGCCAATCACGGATCACTGCTTGTTTCTTAAAAAAAAAAAAAAAAAACAAAGCTGAGTACTTCAGCCAGCCAATCATGAATCACCAGTTCAACAATGAGACAAACAATGAGACAAAGTCATATATTTAATAATGACTAAAGAGAGAGAGAGAGTCATAAATAAAGGCACACACCACACAGTTATTTTCATTATTTCATCTTCATTCATTCCTAAGTTCATTTTAGATTTGAGAGAGTATAGAGAGAGTGAGAGACCGAGAGAGAGTCAAAGAGAAAAAGAGAGAGAAATACCTGGGCGATGGCGACGTGCGACGGCGATGGCGACGATGAGCGCTGCGACTGGGACGATGCGGAGTTGCGGACCGATCTCCGTCTCCGATGCGAGTGCGACGAGGGCGACGAGTCCGATCTCCGATAAGCGACTGGAGCTGGACCGATCTGGCGATCTCCGATCTGGCGATCTCCGATGTCCGATGAGCGACTGGAACCGTGGATCGATCTAACTTCGAAGGGGAGCGCCGTTGCTCTGTTTTTCCTTTTTAGGTTTGCTTAGCTTTACTGATTTTTTTAATTTTTTTGAGAAGTTTTAGTGATGATGTACTGAACTCTGATAACTGATTTGAGGTTTTTGATGGGTTTGTATTTTTTTTTTTTTGGTTGAGAAACCGTGGGTTTGCCTTTGTCATCTGTTGGGCTTGCCGTGGGCAGTGGGCTTGATGTTGGGCTTGCTGTGATCCCGTCCGATGTTTTGCTTTTACAATTTTTTTTTTCTCTGTTACAATTTTTTTTTTTTTCAGATTTTAGTTGAAATTTTTTTTGGGGGTTTTTTTTTTTTTTTTTGGCCTGAAAGTAGAACAAATATATATATATTTTTTAATGTGAGGGTGTTCCTATTTTATATTTCAAGGGTAAAAAAAAAAAAAAAAATTTGTATGTATAAATTTCAAGTCAGGGTGTTCCTGGGAACACCCTGACCATAACGTGGCGCCGCCACTGTCCCTTGTGCCATTGTTGCCCAGTTTGATCTTTAGGATATCGTCCCTGGTGGAATTGTAGAGCATGGCTTATATCTTAGCTCTATCCCACTGCCGAGAAGCCGCATCAAACAAACCACTCACTTTCATGTTCCAATCTACCCCAGGCCAAAAGCTTGGGGTTAAGGTAGCCATTTATGGCTTTCAACCCCAACAGTGTTACCATCCCCAATTTGCCATACAAAGCCTTCCCGAATAAGGTCCCTTGCTTGGAGTATACTCCACCATACACATGATCGATTGTTTCCCAACTCCGCATCCAAGAAAGAGCAAGTAGGGAAGTATTGAGCCTTATACACACGGTAAAACAATGAGTGTGGTCCATGGATAAGATGCCAAGCGTGCTTTGCTAGCATGACAAGGTTGAAATCGTTGATGTCTAGGAAACCCATCCCCCTTCTATTCTTACGAGTGTATAGCTTACCCTAATTAATCCAATGAATTTTCTTCTCATTCTTTGTTCTTTCCCACGAATACTTAGCCAACACTGAGTTAATCCCTTCAAAGATGGCCTTTGGGATCTTAAAGATACTCATGAAATACGTGAGAATAGCTTGGGTAACAGTTTTTATAAGGATTTTTCTTCCTGCCTTTGAGATAAACTTTTCCTTCCAACCTATAACTCAATTAGATATCCTCTTGTGAACCTCTTTGAAAGTACTAACTCTAGACTTTCCTCCAACCATTGGCAAACCCAAGTATTTTTCATAGTCCATCAAAATCTGTGCCCCCAACATACCTTGAATTGCCTTCCTATCCTTTGGTCGTGTATTACAGCTAAAAAACAAGGATGTCTTCTGCCAGTTCATAGCTTGACTGAAGGCTTCTTCATATTGTGCTAAAATATTTAGCAAGATTTGGTATTCAGTGGTTTTAGCTTCATTAAAAATGAGGCTATCATCAACAAAGAGTAAGTGGGATATTTGAACTCCTCCCTCACAAGAGGTGATCCCATTAATCTGGTGTGACTTAGTAGCCTTTCGTAACAGAGACAGTAGACCCTCAACACACAGTAAAAATAGATACGAGGAGAGAGAGTCACCTTATCTAATGCCACGAGATGGGGATATAAGACATTTGGGTTTGCCATTAAGAAACATTAAGTAGGTTGGCATAGAAACTGACTCCATTTCCAAATTGACCCATTGGTTTGCCAACCTAATCTTCAACGTTATGTTCCAAAGAAAATCTCATTCCACATGGTCATATGCTTTGCTAATGTCCAATTTCACATCCATATGCTCCACTTTCCCACTACATCTTTTCCACATTTGGTGTAACATCTCATAGGCTATAGTTGTGTTAGTAATAAATCCATCCAACATGAAAGCACTTTGAGAATCTGAGATGACCAGTGAGAGTATAGATTTAAATCAATTTGCCAAGACCTTTGAGAATATCTTGGAAACCATGTTACCCAAACTAATAGGCCTATATTCTGAGATGAGCTACGGGTTCTTCTTCGTGGGGATCAAAACAGTGTGTGTTTAGTTCATCTTTTTTAGGCACTTGCCCGAATGTAGAATAGAGAGCACATCAAAGGTAACATCAAGGCCCACAATGTGCTAGATTTTTTGAAAGAAAAATGGGGACATACCATCCGGACTCGGGGCCTTGGATAGGTGCATTTGGAAGAGAGCCACTTGAACCTCCTCAGCTGTGTAAGGCATGGTCAAGGCTTGATTCATCCCATCATTGATAATTCGATCAACAAACCCAAGAACTTCCTCTATGTGCAAAGGGTGTGAGGTTGTGAACAAACCCTTATAGTAGTCTTCAGCTATGTTGGCCCTCAATTTGATTACTTTGTCGCCTCTGGCTTACTTGTTAGTGGAAGAACTTAGAGTTTTTGTCTCCTGTTGAGAGCCATATAGAGCAAGAGCATTGCCTTCAAAAGACCTTCTCATGACGGAGGAGTTCATTAATCTCTTTTTTGACCTCAACAATTCGGTTCAAATTTCCTCCAAAGTTCGACCTAGTAAGCTCTTTAAGCTCCTGCCACTTTAAGTCTAAATGGGTTTAGGAATTTCCAAAGGTGGCTTTGCTCCAGTTTACAAGGTTGAAACGACATTTTTTTTTCTTCTTAAAAAGACAGTACTTGGGACTACCAATGAAAATGCCAAGCTCCCAAGAAGTACGAATCAGGTTCTTATAGTCAGCATATGCCACCCATTTTTCCTCAAATCTTTGTATCTTCTTCCTTCAGACTTGCAATGGGGTAGTGATCTCAATTTCTAGGGCTATGGAGTCATGGTCAGAGTATGTAACATTCAAAAGCCTAACCTTTGCTCTTGGAAAAAGGTCACTCCACTCCAAGGTAGGACATGCGCGATCTAGCGTTTCCTTAACAAAATCATTAGCAAACCACCCATTTCTCCATGTGAAAATATTGCCTAGGTGTTCCAAATCCACAAGGCCACAGTGTAGGAGAGTGCTTTGGAAGGCTTGCATCATGCCTAAAGGCTTCGATTGTCGACCATTTTTCTCATCAAATGTCAAGATCTCATTAAAATCTCCAATGCAAACCCAAGGAAAAGAGGCTCAGCTGTGCAAGTGGCATAGCATAGTCCATGTCTCACATTTACATTGGTCCTCAGGGTAGCCATAGAAACTAGCCAACCTCCATGTTCCTTGTACAAGATTAGAAACAAAAGAATCAATGTGGTTAGATGAGAAAATTTAGGTATTTAAAACAATATCATCTTTCTAGAGAAGAGCAAGTCTGCCACTCCTCCTTAAACTTGAAACAACTTTCATGGAGGGAAACTCCAGGGCAGTTTGAATAGGTTTCATTTCCTGTATAGAAAATTTTGTCTCCATAAGAAACAAAACTTGGGATTCTTTTTTTCTCACTAGCTTAATGAGTAGTTGAACTGCACGATGGTTCCCAAGCTCTCGGCAGTTCCAACTAAAGATGATCATTGTGCTTGGTGGGGCTGGATTGCAGCCGCTGCCGTTGTTGCGAAGGTAGAAGTGAGGTCCTCCAAACTCTTAATTTTTTTTAGCTGACTCCCTACCTTGAGCCACACCATCCATGATATAATGTCATTATTGTTTTTGTCCCACCTTGTTGATATTAGTTTCCTCCTCCATTAGAATAAGGCTCTGGGGTCCGGGCCACTTAGTTTGTTTTGTTGGAAGTAGTGGATCATCAAGGTGGTAAGTGGTAGTTCATGTTCATGTATAGTATGGCGTGGGACTACTTCATACTCTCCAATTGTATTAGCATATTTATTGTTGCCACTTACGTGCATGCGAGGGTGTGTATCCCTGCTAGGAATGTTTTCTAATTCATGGGGTGAAACTCGTAAACTCATAGATGTTGAGGGTTGTGCTCTAAAATCCAATTTATTGGCATGTCATAAATAATTAAATTGTTTAATTATATGAGAATATTTGTAAGTTACTAATGAGACATTATTATAGTCCATAAGATGCATAGTGTGTGATTTATGTGATTTAGTCACAGAAGATATAAATCACAAGTTCTTTGTAAAATCAGAATTTTAGTTCGTAGTCGGTGATGAAATTGGGCATTTCATCTGCGAAGACTATAACATATCAACTAAGATGATTTGTCTTGATCATGGAAGTGGAGACTTCTAGTAATATGATTTAAGTGATAAGACATATTGAACTGGACCGCTGTGAGATTCAATATTCTACCAATAACTGTCAATTGAATAATAAGTTTCACAACTTCTATTTACATAAACTCTTAATCCTGAGAGAATAATGAAAACTGATCATGAAGTATAGATTGCTTCGATATATCAGGAGTGAGATCTAAAGTCATGATCAAAACCTCAGTATGTTGGGTAACCGCATTTAGTGTTGATGGAATATATATTCTCAAAAAGAATTCATAATCTCTACGGAAATATAAAATATTCTTTTGAGATAAGTTTAATGGGTTTGGTTATTCAGAGTATTAGGCCTAACCACTTTAGTAAGAAGTTACTAAAATATATATTTATGAAATTGGATTTCATAAATATATGATGAATAATTTAAAGGATTAAACTGGGTACTCAAGGATTAAGATGTAGTAATCTTCAAAGTGGCAGCCAACATTCATGACTTTGTATTACTACGAATATTTTAATGACGGAGTTGCATGTATAATGAAGTCTTGGGATATAATTTATTAATAAGGCCTAGAATGCAACATCCATAAAAATGATCCTTATCAATTAATTGAACCTATTGAACCTGTGCAAGTACCCCAAGGGTTTAGACCTAGGAGGGAATTTCATGAGTTGTATTTGTCATGAAATTCAAGACCTAATAGACAACAAAGTGATTGCGCCACCTACAAGGCCTAGTATCACTAATAATCTCTTGCCCAATCACAATTTTGGAAAAGGACCAAAGATTAATTGCTTGATGATTGAAGATGAGAATAAAGAAGATCCATCCGACCTGATCTATGACCCATTTGAATGCTTCATGATGACATGGGAAGAATTAATGGGTAGGACATCTACCACCACCGCAGGATATGATATATGGAATGAAGAATTAGAACCTGATGATTACCAAACACCCACAAATGAGGGGAGACACTTCAAACCCCAAATGAATCACCAAACACCCATAAATAGGGGGAGACACTTCAAACCCCAAATGAACAACCAAACATCCACAAACAGGGAAAGACACTTCAAACCCCAAATGAACAATCAAACATCCACAAACGGGGGGAGACACTTCAAACCTCAAATAAACAACCAAACACCCACAAATGGGGGGAGACACTTTAAACCCCAAGACACCGATCTCAATGACCCAACAAAAATTGCCCACATCACAAGGGGGGAGACATTTCAAACCCCCACATTTAGAGACCGACAACCCAGTGGAGGCCTTGAATAGATCTACCCAACAAACACCTGCCGAGGAAGATGAAGTCCTCAAGCAACTACAAAAGACACAAGCCAACATTGTCCTATGGGGTTTACTCATGGCCTCATACAAACACCATCAAAACCTAGTAGACTTGTTCAACCAAATCCAAGTCCCTACAACCACAACCTTACATGATTTGAACACTATGATTGGGTCCATAAATAGGGAACTCACCATCTCCTATTCTGACAAGGATCTGACCAAGAAGGGGAAGCACCACAATGACCATTTGCACTATAGATTCCATGGGGAAGAGAATACCGATGGTTTTGATAGATGATGGAAGCGCTTTGTATGTGTGTCCTTTGAAGACTGCAAGCTGTTTGGGCCTCAGTATTGAAGACTTTATGCCTACTGATCAACATGTGAAAGCATATGACAACAGTAGAAAAGAGGTCTTCGGGACCATAAAATTGGAGCTTACCATAGGGCCAATGGTCAAGAAGGTGGATTTTCAAGTCCTTAACATAGCCTTATGCTTCAACATGCTCCTTGGGTGACCCTGGATTTATGACACAGAGGCTGTACCTTCTTCCCTATATCAAAAGTTCAGTTTCTACATGAAGGAGCTATTATGATCATCTATGGGAATACTTTGACTGTGCCTAAGCTTGTTTATGGTATTGATTCCGAGAAAGAGCCATTGACCTTGGATGGCTTCGTGATTGAAATGACTATTTCTGAAAAGAGAGAATGAGAAGTTGAGATGACCCCAATGGACTTTGCTCTTTATGGTAACAATAATGTGGTAGCAATGATGAGGAGAATGAACTACTTTCTAAGAATGAATTTGGGGAGGACTATAAAGAAGCCAATTGTTCAAGACTCGACAATTCCTACTGCCACACCACGTTTTAGGCTAAGCTACAAGCCCACTACTGATGATTTGCTAGAAATAGAAGTAAGGAAGATGGCCCAAGCCAAAGCCAAAGCAAAATGAGTCCCTTGTCCTCTAGAACCTCTAAAGCCCTACACTCTTACGTTGAATGTAAAGTTTGTAAAAGCTAGAGAGAGTCAACGTTATTGGGGATTCCCTAAACTGAGATTTGATCCTATGACAAGAACAATGGTACCCGTATTCGATATATGACTTGATTGCCACAACAAGGCTCCAGAGTTGAAAAAAGAAGACATAACGTGGGTTCCTAATGATTGGGCTGATCACATGGATCTTGATGCCATGACTATGCTTCTTGAAGATCATATATGCAACATCAAAGAAGAAGAATATTGGGAGGCTAGTCAGCATGCATTGAAGAGCCCATATGAACTAAGAGCCCATAACGAAGATAAGGAAGGGGGAGCAGCCCCTAGTGATGATGAGGATAAAAGCGATGACAAGAGTGATAGTAATAGTGACAACAGCAGCAATGATAGTGGACATGATGATGATGATGATGATAGCAGCACCAATAATGAGGACAACATCAACAAAAGTTATGATAGCCCGTACAGTGGTGATGATTAGGGTGAACCCCTTAGTGATAGAGAAGATGAAGATGCAGATCTATTCTATGAGGAATATGATAGTGGTGTGCACTATTATGATCAAGACATTGAAGATGACCCCGAGGCTAACAAGTAGAGCGATATTGATAGTGATCAATATAGACTAGTGAATGTGTTAGAGAATGCACAAGCCAACCAAATGTACCACGAAGAATATCCCTATGGGCACCTTTCAAATTGGAGTGACATCACTAATGTTACCTCAAGGTATGGCCCAAGATATGACAAGCATGGAAGAGAAGTTCTAGAATTAGGGTTGTATTATGATTCAAAACCAAGTTCACCAACCCCACATACTGAAAAGGAAGATGACATAGATGATAGATTGGCCGCACTAGACCATAAGCTAATGGTCCACAGTCTCAGAATCATGACACTTAAGAGTGCTAAACATAATGATGAGAGGAAAGAAGGAGGCGAGCCAGAACATCTCCCTCAATCCACTGACTTGGGCAACAGAGACTAGCACGACCTGTTTGATGAATGGATGGATAGCATAGAGTGCCTGGATGCTTTGGTGACTGACAAGCCTATAAACATGGAGATTGAAGAAGAAGCTACAAATTATATGGATATAGATCCCGCAGTACTAATGCTGAGGGAAGAACGAGCTTACTGGGAGCCACTTGCCATTGTGGAAGCCACGACCGAGTTGAAGAATTGGGCATGGGAGGGAGCTGCCCACCCCATGGAGGACTCTGTGAGGAAGATTAAGACCGTCAAGTCAGTCACCTTTGCCAAGAAGATCAAGACTGTAGAGCCACTCACCCCTGCTAAGAACATTATTTCTATTCCTATTGAGTCTATTTCTGCTAGTATTTCTATTCCTGTTAAGTCTGTTTGTGATAGTTTTCCAGTTGAGTCTGTTGAATCTGTTGGGAACTCTTTTCCTTTCAATATGATTTCTAATTCTGCTTATTTGCTAGCTTTAAATGTTTTCATTTCTAAAATTAGTAAAGAAACTCTTAATAATAACATGGATACCTTGAACCTATAAAAGAAGAAACCTGACCTATTAACCTGGGAACTGAGAATGAGCCCAAAATAATCCAATTCGGCAATAACCTAAACACTTTAGAGAAAGATGCATTAGTGGAAATATTGTTAGAGTTCGAGGAGGTCTTTGCCTGGTCATATGAAGATATGCTTGGGATTGATATAGATGTAGTACAACACTACATTCTGACAAATCCAACCATGAAGCCAATCAAGTAGAAGTTAAGAAGAATGAATCCAAAGTGGACTCTCAAGATCAAGGAAGAAGTGGAGAAATAGTACAATGTTGGATTCCTAAGAGTGGTCAACTATCCAGAATGGTTAGTTAATGTGGTCTCAATACCAAAGAAAGATGGGAAGGTCAGAATGTGTGTAGATTTTCAAGATCTGAACAAGGCCAGCCCAAAAGATGATTTCCTTTTGCCTCACATTAACGTCTTGGTTGACAACACAGTGGGTCATGCTCTGCTATTGTTTATGGATGGATTTTCAAGATACAACCAGATCAAGATGGCTCTAGAAGGTATGGAGAAAACCTCCTTCACTACTCCATGGGGGACATATAGTTACAAGGTCATGCCATTTGGCCTTAAAAATGCGGGTGCTACTTACCAACGTGCAGCCACTATTTTTCTGCATAATTTGATCCATAAAGAAGTAGAAGTTTATGTTGATGGCATGATAGTGAAGTCCAAAGACCGTGAAGGGCACATGCCAGCTTTGAGGAAGTTCTTTGAAAGGATCTGGGTCTACAAATTACAATTGAATCCCAAGAAATGCACTTTTGGAGTCACATCCGGAAAAATATTAGGGTTTATGGTAAGCCAAAGAGGAATAGAAGTTGATCCTGACAAAATCAGGGCAATAGTAGAGATAAAGAACTGAAAAGAAGATTTGAGGATTTTTAGGGAGGATACAATACATCAGTAAATTCATAGCCCAGCTCACCATGACATGTGAACCAATCTTCAGACTGCTTAAGAAGGAAGTTCCTACAGTGTGGAATGAACAATGTCAAGAGGTCTTTGAGAAGATCAAGAGTTATTTGATGAAACCACCAATACTTGTCCCACCAATACCTGAAAAACCATTGTTGTTGTATCTCACCTCTACAGATACAGCAATGGAGGCTCTACTTGCTTAATACCTAGAGGAAACTAGAATGGAGAATGCAATTTACTACATCAACAAGAAGATGCTGCCTTATGAAGAAAAGTATTCACCTATAGAGAAGACATGTGTTGCACTTGTTTGGGCAACCCGCAAACTTAGACATTATATGCTTGCCTACAAGATTCTATTGATTGCAAGAATGGATCCTTTGAAGTACTTAATGGAAAAACCTGGGCAAGATGGGAAGACTGCTAAATGGGTTTTGCTTTTGTCAGAATTTGATATTAAGCTTGTGGCTCAGAAATTTGTGAAAGGGAGAGTAATTGACGATCACTTAGCCCATTGTTCACCAGAAGAAGCTGAAGAAATCCAAGGGGACTTTCTGGATGAAGATATCATGGGGATTGAGGTAGAATCATGGAAGATGTATTTTGATGGAGTAACAAATCAAAACGGAAAAGAAATTGGAGGTCTCTTAATTTCACCAAAAAGGACACAATTCCATTTTCCGGCAGACTTAACTTTACTGCCACTAACAATGCCACAGAATATGAAGCTTGCATTATGGGTCTACAAGAAGCCTTAGGCTTAGGAATGAAGGAGTTAGAGGTATAAGAAGATTCAGCTCTAATAATCTCTCAAATTCAGAATAAATGGAAGATCAAAGAAGAAAGGCTTGTGCCTTATCATGAATGTCTATAGAAATGGGCATCAAAATTCAGCAAGATCAAATACTAGTATGTGCCAACGATGCAGAACCAAATTACAGATGCTTTTGCAACAATGGCATCCATGATGGATGGGCTGAAAGAAGATGAAGCCAAGTAGATAGTGTTGGAACAGAAAGAAGAACCAGCCTACTGCATGACAATAGATGAAGATGAGGGAAAGAATGAGGAAGGTGAATGGTATTCAGACATCCTACAGTACCTCAAGGATAGAACATACCCATCATCTGCAGACAAGAATGACCAATTAACCATTCGAAGGTTGTCTACTAATTACATTATTTGTGGTGAAAGACTTTACAGAAGATCATATGATGAAATTCATCTCCTTTGTGTAACCGCTAAGGAGGCACAGCAGATAATTGAAGAGGTTCATGAATCAAGCTATAGGCTATATACGAATGCACACATGCTATCGAGAAAGATAATGAGACAAGGCTATTACTGGACCACCATAGAAGCCGACTGTGTGGCTTATGTTCGCCAATGTCATCAATGCCAAGTCCATGGAGACTTGAAACACATGCCACCCATGCCTTTACATACTATGACATCACCATGGCCCTTCTCTACATGGGGGATAGACATTATAGGGAAGATTCATCCAACTGCATCTAATGGCCATGAATTTATACTTGTAGCCATTGATTATTTTACCAAATGGATAGAAGCTGGCTCGTACAAAGTCCTGAATTCGAAGAAAGTTGCTCAATTCATTCAGACCAACATCACCTACAGATATGGGGTACCACATGAGATTATCTTTGTCAATGGGTTAAGGAGAAATAGAGAAGCTACTGTGACAGTTCAACATTCAGCACCACAAATTTTCACTTTACCGTCCTCAGACTAATGGAGTAGTTAAGGCTGCTAATAAAAATATAGGGTGAATCTTGAAGAAAAGCACAAAGAACTACAAGGATTGGCACCTACAATTACCTTATGCACTCTAGGGGTATAGAACATCAATCCGATCTTCCACAGGAGCAACTCCTTATTCATTTATATATGGGATAGAAGCGGTCCTTCCCGTTGAAATGGGTGTCCGATCACTAAGGACAGTATTGGAAAGTGAAATCCCCAAAGCAGATTGGTTTCAAAGCAAGTATGACCAATTATGCATGTTGGATGAGAAAAGGCTCGAAGCCATGTATCACATTTAGGGATACCAAAGGAGACTTAGGAAAGCTTTTGATAAGAAAGTGAGAACCAGAGATTTGAAGTTAGGAGATCTAGTGCTATAGGAGATCCGGGCCTCGGTTCAAGATGCAAACGGGAAGTTCAAGATGCAAACGGGAAGTTCAAACAGAATTGGGCAAGCCCATACATTATCACTCTTAAGGAGCAGTAAGGTTGATAGACTTAGATGCAAACCCTTTCACTGAGCCAACCAACATGGATCAATTGAAAAAGTACCATGTTTGAAGTGGAAGTTGCAAACCAATCCATAAAAAAGACAAAAAAAAAAAGCTCCTTAGACTAAAAACCTGAAAGGGCGGTCTAGGCAAAAATTAGAGCAACAAAAAAAGGGAGAAAAAAAAAAGGTAGGTTGAATACCTGAAAGGGCGACCTATGCAAAAGGAGAGTAAAAAAGAGAGAGAGTGAGAGAGCTTACTAGGTTGAAAACCCGAAAGGGCGGCCTAGGAAAAAATTATAGCAAAAAAAAAAAAAAAAAAAATCAATGAACTACGTGATGACTTGATCCTTTTATCAAAGGGGGTACGTAGGTAACCATGCATTGGTCCGGTCACAATTTCCCAAAACCCACCATTTGCCCATTAACTGAATTTTCCGAAAATTCAATCATTCCATTAAACCATGTCATTACACAAAAACCGAAACCCTAAGACAATCTATAAAAAACCAGACCCTGAAAGCCTACACCATAAACAGAACCCCTAACCTGCAAACCCTAAATAATTCCTAAAAATAATAGTTTTTACATCAACTTCTAAATAAACATGCTCAAAGCAAAAAAATACGGTCACTTTTGTCTTCAGTGTTTTCTTTTTCTGGTCATTAATTTCTTTTGTGTTAGGTGGTTCGTCATCCCTGTCTCTTCTTATGAATTCATAGCTGTCTTCATCGAGTCTTTCCTGGTTGTCTTTGAGAAATTGTTCTCTTATAGCAACCCTCTCAGCTTCCTTGTCAACAATCTTGTCTATCAGCTAGTTAGAATATTCTGTAATCTTGTGAAAGTGAACCTTGACAAAAGATTGGTCCACTTGGTCAGCCATCTCTAAACCCGATAACATGTTCTTTACAGTAGTAGGATTTGTGTCCACAAGAGAGAAATGTCTTCTTCTTTTGCCACCATGCATTCCTTGCTCATATTTGAAATGCCTCAAGAGTCTATCTACCTTGTAGAAAGTTGCCCTCCACAACCCAACAAGAAAGATGTGATATGATCCTAGAGACCACAGTATAGGGGGTGGGCACTTCCACTAATAACAATCCTATTGAATTGAAGTATTGGATTCCTTGTCCGAAAACTTCACCCAATCACTCTCAGTTTGGCACTCAGTTTTGATTACAGCCCTGTTAAAAAAAGTGCTAGGCCCATAACTATCGGTTGTAGGCTTGGCAATCATGTCCAATCGCTCCATCAGTCATATCTGCAAAGTCAAAGGACTCCCTAAGAAGTTTCGAGTTTCTCCACCATGAAATATAACATCCAGTCCTAGAAGGGTTTCTGCCAAGATCAAAGAAACAAGATTGCCACCATCCTTAATTTGGCTCACAATACTTATGGTTCGAGCATCCACAAAACCATGTCTCCCAGAGCAAAGAAAATTTTTTCCCATGAAGCATAAGGCCAACCCAAGTTTTTCTGCATATTGTCGGTCACTCCATAGGTGCGTTTGTCAATTAGCCGAGAGATAATTGCACGAATATTCACCATCTGGCCTTTGATCATACTATCAGTAATGGAAGTAGGAAGACCGAGAGCATTAGACAAAGATTCCTTATGCCTGGGATCACAAGAAACTGCAACAGATTTTCTGCTTGGATCATAGCCCAGAATAGCGTCAAACTCTTCAATTGTCAGACAGAGTTTAGCAGTGTTAAACTGAAACACATGATCTTTTAGATCCCAGAATTTCACGGCAACACGAATAAAATCCCACTTGATCTTGAAATTCCTCAAAGCCTTAATTCCCTCTACTTTGAAGGCTATAAAATTGGCTTTGGTGCTAAAATCAAAGCTATGAACCTATCTGTTGATATCATGAATTGTTGGATGAGAAAATTTTTGATTGCTAGCCATGGATGACTTTTGCTTGTGGTTATTGTGTTTTGCTAACCTTTTTGCAAAGAATTGTCGCAAGAGGATTCATTTATATGAGCTACATCAATTCCCAATTAGGTTTGAAATAGGTTTCAGAGAGTTTATAGCTGACTAGGAGAGTGTTTCATGATCACAAATGAAGTAAATGTTTTTCAAAAATTGCGACAACGCGAAACATGCATTGGAAAATCGTAAGGAGTTGGCCCACCATGGTGCAAATGTTATAACATGGCCTAGTGCCATTTGGCACTCTAAAAGTGCTGATCAGCACTTTTAAAGTGCCAAACGACACTCCAAAAGTGCCGGATGGCACTCCTCACGTGCCAAGTGGCATGCAACCTCTCCATCGTACACCCATGCAATCCCATGCAATTTCACGTTCTCGGAATTTCTTTTAGATCGTTTGACACTTAAAAAAGATTTTTTTAAGTCAAATTGGGGCACTCTGATGTGTCTAACTCACTTGTTTTAAAAAATCATCACTTGCATCATTGTTTTCAAAAGATTGATCAAATTTTCAAAAGATTGATCAAATCAAGTTTTTTTCAAAGACTCACAAATCTATGTTCTAAACTAGGGGCATTCGCCTATGCCTCATGCAACTTTCAAAAAAAAAAAAAAGATCATCATTTTCTTTTCAAAAAATTCATCTCCAAGATTTCCAAAATTCATGCATTCTTTTTTAAACTAAGGGCATTTGCCCATGGCTCATTTATCTTCAAAAAAAGAGAGGCACCATCATCATTTTTCTAAATAAAAATTTTTCATCACTAACATTTTCAAAAATCATGGATTCATTTTAAACTAGGGGCATTCGGCTTTGCCTCATTCAAGCAAGTGCACATTCCAATAGAACTAATCAGGATAAGTTAAAATTGATACTACAAGACCTCATCAGGTAAATTCTAAACTTATCTTAGTTAAAGTTTCTACATGATCCAAGATGGTGCCAAGGACAAAGTGCTAATGGGCTGTTTGGGAGTTTAGAGAGGGAGGAGAGTAGAGGGGAGTAGAGGGGAGGGGAGTAGTGGGGAGGAGAGTAAAGGAGAATGATTACCCTCCACCTTGTTTGGATGTTTTTATAATTAGTAAGGGGGAAGGGAATAATTAGCCCTTCCCCTTGTTTTTAACATTGTAATTTTATAAATATAATAAGGGTAAATTAGGTATATTACTTTATCAATAATTTTATGTGCTCTACTCTCCCTCCAAATCTCTCCAATTTGGGGGAATTAAAAATGAGGGGTTGGAGGTAGTTGAAACCCCTTCAAACCCCTCCAAACCCCTCCCCCTCCTTCCTTAAAAAACTCCCAAACAAAGTAATTGAATTACTCTCCTTCCCTCTACTCCACTCCCCCTCTTTTTTTAAACATCCAAACAGGCCATAAATGAGGAAATTAATACAAGATTGTCTAAGGAACACTTCCTTTTTGTTTTGCAGGAAAAATAAAAATACAAGTCTTACATCACTGGGACTTCGAGTCTGCCTGCGTGAGGATCTCCTTGATCCACCTCTAGAGGTGCCACCTTTAGTATTTCCTTCTTGACTTGAAAAAAAGCGAGGATCATATTGACGATTTTCAAGTTCAAGGCTCCTAATCCTTTCCTCCAAAGTTCTTCTGGTAGCATCAGCAGCCTCCATTTGATGTGCCTAAAAAGTTAGCAGAATCAAGTGTTAATCCCACCATTAAGCACAATTCAAGCAAGAGATACTTAGAGAGTAACAAGGCATACCTAGCTCGAATCATTAAGCACATATTGGGAGGATTGAGTACGAGCTAATGACTGCAAGCCTCCTATCATCCGCATGCTTTCCTACTCAAGATCCACATCAACCTGAAGCACAAATTCGCCAGATCATGAACCATTCAATAAGCCAAGAAGAAATAAGGACAAGGAACGAAGAATTCAAGAACACATCGGATCGGGCCAAGGAACATTCGACATGTGCTTCGGCCTATTCAAGGGCATGGAACTATACGTTCCATCAAGATTCATCACATCATATTGCCATGCTGAAACATGAGGATAAGTCTCCATAAAGGAGCTAGAAGAACTACCAGCATGATGAGGAGAAGGAATTTCTTCCTCTTCATCTCCCTTTTCATCTCCCTTTTCATCTCCTTCAGATGGTAGAGGCTGAAAATCCAACATACAAATTTTCTCATTAAGCAGAAATATGGAAAGAATTTGCAAAATGAATATTTGACTTTAGAAAGGAAAAGAAGTACCATTTGGCCAGCCAAGCAACCTTACAGATGAGTTTCAATAAATTCAGAATAAGATCCTATCATTCCTAGAACAACAAGACCCGCATGGGCCTGGGCAATCTCTTCATCAATCAGAAAGTCATCTAACCGAACAGAGGGACAAGGAGGAACTGGAATTTTTGTAGGAGGATATACAGGATGAACTTGGGGCGACACCTGATCACCAAGATACCAATACCTTCCATGCCCACATTCAAACAATGCCTGACAACCATTCAGCTCCAAAGCCCGTTTACACTCTGCATACACCTCACATCCAGCTCAAGGATCTAAAGACATCTGAAAAACCACAAAGAAACCTAGATTGAGAAATGGTCAAACCATAATCAAGCACCAAAGATCCTACACAAAAAAAAAAAAAAAAAGAAAAGGTGAAGAAGAGGAAGGACTTACGTCATCAGCAGTCAAATTGTCGATCACCAAGCGCCAAATTTCCAAAGAACGTCGGGAGGTCACTGACAAACGATACTGGGGCAACCAACGGAGAAATCTAGGAAAAATGCTAGCAACTTCCTCTCGTGTTTCATGACCCACTCCGAAATACTCATACATCCAAACTTGAAAATTTTCGCAACACCATTACCACAAAGCCAAAATAACTTTCCAAAGCTTACACATAGCCAAAAAATTCTAAACCTCACCTACCATACAAATGGAGCCCCACCCAAGCTTGAAAGACTCTGCCTAGAGAGTTAGGTCATGAAGCGTATCAGGGTAGCATAGGCCATGCCGCTCTAGTCATAATTTCAAATTTGTCCAATTTTTCTCGAGCTTTCTAGGTAGCGCAAGTTCACAATACTGCCTAAATTCAGACACAAGAAAGTCCTAGCAAGAAGAAGCATGAACATATGAGCACCTTTTGCTGCAGTCTCACAATGAGGAATATTTTCACATAGCCAAGAGAAAGGGATATTGTTACTCCTCATTCTAGAAGGCACTACACCTAGAAGTTTTTTGAGTTCAGCTGAAGTAAAGGAATCATTGAAAAGAATTCTTTCACCATCCAACCTTAAACCGATGATAACAGAGAAGTCATAAGGTGTCAACATTACCTCCCCAATACGAGGAAAGTGAAAGGTACATGTAGTGTCCTAAAAGCCTTCTGCCAAGGAAAGAAGTAACTTAGATCTTTGTATTCGTGTGTCTCATGATTCAACAAAACTTCAAAGAAAGTGCCAAAGCTTGCTTCATTGATAATATTTTTATGCTTGGAGACAATGCGACCCATGCACTTTTTTAACATTTGGAGACTGCCTTGACTCTTAAGGCTCTGCAACACAGAAGTTCAGCTCATCAATTTTTGATGACCAAAACCACATCACAAAAAAAAAAAACCAAACCAATGCCCTACCAAAATTTCGCCACAATCAAAATTCTTCGCATATCCATACACAACTACCAAATTTTTCCATAGCAAGAAAAAAAAAGTTCCCACATTTCCAAAATAGCAAAAATTTCCACAAACTCATGCCCATGCACAAATAAATTCTCACATGGCCAAAATCATAATCACAAAAATTTTCCATGAATCCACATCACATGCCCAACAAAAATTTTCAAAATTTCATGCCTCATAAAATTTTTCCCATGTCCAAAATTTTTCCATACCCGCAAATTTACCCACAAAATTTGTCATGTCCATTAAAACAAAGTTTACGCATATCAAAAATTTTTCTCCATATCTATCATGAACATATTCACGTGAGCCTACCACAAAATTTTCACAATACCAACACTCCTAAAATCCAAATCAAAATTCATCCAATAACATCAATCTCTACCTACATTGTCAAAATTCCATAAGCTACCAACATTATCCAAATTGCATCATGATCAAGTAAAAAAACAATACTTCAAGAATGTTCCAAAACCAACATTTTTCCAACAAAACCCATCACACAATGCCTTAAATTTCAAAAAACTTAATGATAATATCTCACCATGAAACTTTCAATGAAACATGCAACAACACTTTTTCCAAGCATAGAAACCAAAGAAAAAACTCACCTTGGTGTCTACATGACAATATGGAGCATGGGTCCTAGGTTCTTAATGAAGTCCATCCTCCTCATGCCAATCAAATGATGGATCATATTTCTTATTATGAAAAGTAAGAAAAGAAAGTCCTTTGGAAGAAGAAGCCATCTTGATGTAAAGAAAATTAGATTTGAAAAATGGGTTTCACCAAAATGGGTGTGTTGAAAATGCTCAAAATACAAGGATTTAAAGAAATATTGATTGAAATGGATGAGGGAAGCTTGAGAATCTTAGAGAAGTGTTTTTTATGAGAAGAAATGGTGAGATGAAGAAGAAAAATCAAGGGGAAAAAGAAGGTGAATAGTGACAATGGAGGAAGAAAGGTGGAGAAGGATGAAACCAAAAAAGAAAAAAGAGAGAGACAAAGGAAGTGGGGGGCCAAAATTCGGCCCCCACACTTTAAACTCAACCAAGAGCTAAGTCAACTCAGTCGAACTGAGTTGACTTAGTCAACCAAAAAAACAAAATTCCAAAGTTTTCCAAATATCTTTTGAAACTCTAAATTCATTAAATTTTCATCTCCAAATCATTAAAAAAAAAAAAAAAGAGAAAGAAGAAAATGAAAAAATTCACATTTTCCAATACCAAATCTTTTTCTAAATCCAAACCTCCAATTTTCAAAGAAAAAAAAAATTCAAACCCTAGGTTTCATGATCAAAATTTCAAGTCTTAATTTTTAAAATTCCAAATCTCAAAATTTCAGATTTCAAATGCCAAATTTCAAATCAAAATCTCAAAGTTTCAAAGTCTCAAAATTTCAAAAGTCAATTTCAAAACTTCTGAGTTTCAAAAATCAAATGTTTCTCAAAAATAAAATCTCTTGACAATTAAACTTTTCTTGATAAAGTTTAAATCAAGAAGGAACAAACGAAAATCACACATGTCAAAAGCAAAGGGACAACAAGCACTCATCAATTAAAGTCTAATTCCAAATTTTGAATTTTTCCAGGCAATAGCTTGGTTTCAAGGACAAGAAGCCCTTGATTATCTCAGTCAAGATCAGAATCATTGAACCTACGTATCCAAGATCAATATCATGGTCATAAACATTGCCTTTCCTCAAGATCAAGCCTGTTGGTCGCAGACACTTCTTTCGTCAAGACCAAGCCTGTTGGTTGCAAACACTCCTTTCGTCAAGATCAAGCCTGTTGGTCGTAGAAACTCCTTTCATCAAGATCAAGCCTGTTGATCGCAGACACTCCTTTCGTCAAGATCAAACATGTTGGTTGTAGACACTACCTTTGTCAAGATCAAGCCTGTTTTTCGCAGACACTCCTTTTGCCAAGATGAAGCCTGTTGGTTGCAGACATCCCCTTTCGTCAAGATCAAGCCTATTGGTCGCAGACATCCCCTTTCGTCAAGATCAAGCCTGTTGGTCCCAGACACTCCTTTCGTCAAGATCAAGCTTGTTGGTCGCAGACACTCCTTTCGTCAAGATCAAGCCTGTTGGTCGCAGACACTACTTTCGTCAAGATCAAGCCCCCCTAGTCACAAACAATCCATTATCTAGATTAGAGTGAAAAAGTCTCTCAGTCATATCAATTGTCAAGAATCTTTCCCAAGTTCATCAATTACCAGCTAAGTCAAGTATTTCATTGTTTTGTCAAAAAGATAAGGCACTAGTTCTATGTTCCAAAGTTTTAGGTCCAAGGGCTAGGTAATCTTTGAAAATTCAACCTCAATTAAATAAAGGTCACTATAATCAGTGTCTTTGTTTTACATTGACATTCGCTTTCCAAGCCCTGTCAATGAGAGGCATTCTGTAAACACTAGATTTTGCTCCCATGATTTAATCAAGGAAGATGACTGGAGTGACCATCCATGTACCCTAATAAATCATTCTTACATTACATGCATCATTTTTCTCTCGCATTACATGCATCAATTTATTCTTGCATTGCATGCATCGATTCATTCATTGCATATCACAACAATGATCTTGAGATTCTAACAGTCGCAACGGTGTGTCCGGTTTCTAAATCGAACCATCGGATCGAAAGATATCGCATGATCAAGCTTGCATAGTCCATATGCATTGTGGCTAGGAAGAGTCGACCACACATGATTAATTTAAGTTAATTCTGATTGGTCAAACAATTAAAATTAAATAAATAATTTTGTGATTGGTTGATAAATAGTGTTTGAAGTAAGGTTGCATGCATAGGAATAAAAGGGATGATTGGATAACAATAAAATTATGGATAATCTGAACTTTATCAAGAATTATTTTAAGGGATTTATCCACAAGATGATTGTTCAAGATAATTTTTCTTAAAAAGCCTGAATTATCCAAAAAAGAGATAAAAAAAATCATAAACGAAGGATGAAAACACGTCTAGGTGCAAGGACTGTTCAAAAAACCCTAGAAGAGTAGTCCAAATGGCACCCGAACATGAAAGTGCGTTCAGTGTCCAAGAGGCAATTCGGCACTTTTGGAATGCCAAATTGTCCCTTTTTGGGCTTTGGCCCAACGGCCTTCGGGTGACAATAAGGCACACCTTTTTTGACCTTTTCGCAAAAGGATGAGTCCGGATTCACATCCTAATCGCCCATGCCTATTTTTTAGAGATTTCTAGCCTCTGTAAATAGAGTCTGAGAGGCATAAGTTTTGAGACTCTCAAATTGCTGATATTAGCTGATTCTCTCTGGGGTTTGCTACAAAAATAGGGTTTTTAGGTTTCAAAGAAAACTGAATAAGTTTCTTTGAACCCTAAAACATCCTCTCAAGTAGAAGAGTGCTCATGCAAGAGGTTTTTTTCTAACCCTTTTTTTTATTATTATTTTTTTTTATTTTATGTTTCTCTTAATCATGATGATGCATGCTTTCTTGTTTTCATTATTCATATTCTGACTTGGTAATTTAGATTAACAAAATATGCTCTTGATTTTTGTTGTTACTATAATTTTTTTCTTAGTTTTACAGATCTGCATGTACTTAACACTTTTTTTTTTTCAAAATAAAATGAATCTACATATTCCTTAGATGTAGATCTGAATTTTTCTTCAAAATAAAATGGATTTACATCTTCCTTAGATGTAGATCTAAATTTTTCTCAAAATAAAACAGATCTACATCTTCCTTAGATGTAGATTTGAATTTTTCTTAAAACGAAAACTGATTTTGTATCTTCTTTAGATACAAATCTGATTTTTTTTTTAATGCATGCAGATTTTTGAAATAAAGAAAGAAATCATGTATTTTTGTTTGCTTTGTTTGGTCCATGTAGCATGAAATTATTTTATGAATGAGATCCTCTCCATAATTTTTTTTTCAAAAATAAAAACAAATTAGATTTTTCTGTTATAAAAAACCACTTTTTTATCATCACAAAATATATCTGAATTTTCTCTTCAAAAACCATTTTTTTACACATGTAAAAGCAGATCTGATTTTTCGAAATCAATTTTTTTCTAATCATTAAAACAGATATGAATTTTTTTAGACAAAAGGAGGATACATTCATAAAGGAATTTGTGTGGTTGTGTTTATTTCACATGTTCAACATATCATTCATGACATGCATAAAATGGTACATTGGTCACAAAAGTCTAGAAGACCAAACTTTGTCTGAGTGGAATGGGTGCCTAACACCTTCCCATTCTATTACCTAGCCTCTGGATTTAGGTTTTTAGCTAAGTAGATCTAGTCTTATTTTTATTTATTTTGGGTAGATTGTAACTAGGACAAAAAGTCATGTATTTTCGGTAGATTGTAACTAGGACTCAAAGCCATGTAAAGTTCAAAATTTCAAATTTGTATCTTTTTTATTCAATCAATGAAACAAGGAACAAATCAGTCATGCATTTTTTATTTAGTTTTTCTTATGTTTTGTACATAAAAAAATAAGTGGCGAATCCACACCACTTACCCAAAAAGAGAGGTGCCCTAAAAAGCACACCATAAAACATCTCTCTCTCTCTCTCTCTCCTTTTGAGGGGCACTTTCGAGGTCTCTCACAATATTTGATCCCATTCAGCTTATTTTTTAAGCATCCAACCACTATAAATAGGAAAAAAAACACTAGAAATTAGGGCCCTTCTTTTTCTGACTTCTTTGCTCCCCTTATGTTAAAGATGTTCTAGAAGTATTGGCTTTAAGAATTTTTTTTTTTCCATTAGTGAACATATTTCTAAAATATTCTTTCATTGAAGGGTACATTCATGCAAGTAGGTCTTTACTCTCACCCTTTGTTTATTCTTTTCTTTTTTATCTAATATATTTGTTTGTTTCATTGCATACTTTTTAGGAATTTGTGTTTGAAATACAAATCTGAAATTTTTTTGCATACAAGTCTAATCTGTATTTTCATTAAATACATATCTGAAAATTTTCTGCATCAAAACTAATTTGTATTTTCATTAAATACAGATCTGAAAATTTTATGCATTCAAAACTGATCTATATTCTCATTAAATATAGATCTAAAATTTTCTACACAAATAAAACTTATCTATATTTTCATTAAATATAGATCTGAATTTTTTTGCACATAAAAATTGATCAGTATTTTCATTAAATACAGATCTAAATTTTTATGCAAATAAAAATTGATCTGTATTTTCATTGAATACAGATCTGAACCCCTTTTTTATAAATAAATAAAAAAACGTTTTCTTTGATGTAAAATATCACCAATTATTGTGTTTCTTCATATGAATTAATCTTGGATTTTGGAATTTCAATATGTCATAGTAATGTCATGCATCATTTAAATGGGTATATAAATGGTCATTTAGAGTCTAGAAGACCAAATTCCGTTTGGGCAGAATGGGTGCCGAACACCTTCCCATTTTGTAACCTAGCCCCTGAATTTAGATTTTAGTTTGTAGATAGTGCGTTTTCTTCTCTTTTAGATTGTAATCTAGGAAACAAAGTTTTGTAATTTTCCTTTTTTAGATTGTAATTTAGGAAACAAAGCTTTTTAATTTTTTTTTACTAGATTGTAATCTAGGAAACATAGCCATGTATATTTCATTTTGTTAAGTTGTAATTCATTCAAATTAATGAGAGATTGTATTATTCAAATATGTATCATATGTATTTTCTACTTTTTTTCTTACTTTTTTGTAACAAAAAATAAGTGGCAACTCCATAAATATGACGTTTTGAAACAATTTGAAAATAAAGTGTATAAATACAATTTTCAAACAAAAGTCAAAGGTTGAGGTCTAATTTAATCAAAGACAAAGTTTAGCTACATCTTCAGTCAATATCTTTTTATTGAATGTGAATTTTCACAAATCGAACTTTAAATTATTGTAGACACTCGATTTTGCACCCATAAGTTAATCTTGAAAGATGACTAGAATGACCATTCATATACCCAAAATTTAGAGTTGCATTACATGCATTTATTCATTCATTGTATATCATAAAAATGATCATAAGGTTCTAATGGTCACAACGGTGTGTCCGATTTCTAAATCGAACCGTCGAATCGAAAGATATCACATGATCAAGTTTGCACAGTATGCATGCATTTTGTATGTGTGGAACTGACCACACGTGATTAATTTAAATTAATTTTGATTAGTTAGACAATTGAAATTAATTAAATAATTTTATGATTCGTTGTTAGTTAGTGTTAAAAATAAGTTTGTATTTTCATTAAATGCAGATCTGATTTTTTAACACTAAACTGATCTGTATTTTCATTAAATAGAAATTTGGTTTTTTTTTTTTTTTTTTTTTTAAGTTTTCCTTGTCACAAAATTGCAAATTTTGAAATTTAAAGAAGGAATTGAAAGTTAGGTTGAAGTTTTTTTTTTAATATGTGATGCATGCATAATGAATTTATCTCATGAATGTGAATCCTCTTTCAAAAGTCTTTTTTATTTTGTTTAAAACAATAGATTTGATTTTTTAAAACCAAAAATCATTTTTTTTAACTTTTCAAAACATATATGATTTTTCTTGATAAAATCACTTTTTTTTTTTTTTACTCTTTACAAAAAAAGATATGATTTTTCTTGATAAAATCACTTTCTTTTTACCCTTTTTAAAAACAGATCTGATTTTTTTACAAACTATGTCTTATTTTTTTTTACCCTCAAAACAGATCTGAATTTTTCTTTTTAAAAGAGGACATATTCATAAGGAAGATTTATTTAGGTTAATTAATGTCAAGTGTTTTTCATGTGAGTTCAACATATCATTCAACATCATAGAAAAAGGGTATATTGGTCATTAGAGTATAAAAGATCAAACTTTGTTTGGGCGGAATGGGTGCCTAACACCTTCCCACTCTGTAACCTAGGCCCCCGAGCTTAGGATTTTTGGATAAGTAGATTACTGCTTTTTTTTTTTAATTTAAATTTTGGTAGATTGTAACTAGGACCAAAGTTTTGTATTCTTTTGCATATATTGTAACTAGGACCCAAAGCCTTGTAAGGTTTAATTTACCCAAATTGTACTTTTCTTTATTCAATAGATGACATTTGAAGTATTTGGAATATGTAATTTGTAATTTTTTTTTTGTATAAAAAATAAGTGGCAACTCTGCACCACTACCCAAAAAGAGAGGTGCCCTTAAAAGCACCCTAAATCTCTTTTTTTGAGAGCACCCCTTTTCAAAAAGAAGCGTGGTCTCTCACAGTGGCGACTCTGTTGGGGATATCGAGGGCTAACTTTTGTGCTAGACTTTAAGTGACTAACTATATACCCTTGTCTTTTGCATGATTTTGCATGATATTGTTGTTTGTTTGTTTGTTTGTGTCTTGAGATGTTTGTATGATATTTTTGTTGGTGTTGCCATGTTGGTTGTTAAGAGCTTTCCCTAACTGTCATAGTGTATGCCATCAAAATAACGAATATGTATGCACCCATCTCAATAATATGGTGGTAGTAACCATGGATCACCATTCTTCATTAGATTTGGGTACCTGTTGGCGAACTCACCAACTCATAGCCAAAAGTCACTGGATTACTTCTTGTTGTCTATAAAGGATATACCATGCTATTCGGACCAATGTAATGTTCATTACTTTACAAGTTGACAGGTGTAATGTCCTAGCTATGGGAAACAATGAAACAACAAACCCACCCTACAATGTAATGACTTAGAACCTACCCTTAGGCGTCCATGTTAAAATTGCATTGCATGTTGCATGTGTTTATTTGGTTGGTTGATTGATGTAGATGGGGACCTAGTTTTGATTGACCCGACCAAGCCTTTTCTTAAGGGAGAATTTAGTTAAAATCAGAGGGAAGACTACAAAGAGAACCCAAGACCGACACTCAAGCTAGCAATTATAGTTCCAAGCCCATCAATCCTATCACGTTACTAAAGCCCGTGAGCATAGAAGACACTCCACTGCTTCAACATCACAATCCTGTGTTCGATCTACAAAACAGTCCAAGCCATAAGAAGTCTAAAGACTCCATCGCTATGGCGGAAGGGGGAGAACATCCAAACACTGAAGAATTCATGAACACTCAAGAGCTACTGAATACCATGGTAGCTAGTCAAATCCAGCTGAGGGAGGACATGAACCTTATGGTACAACAATTTCAGAATCTGAAGAGTGGCCAAGAGGAGAACAGGACTGACCATAATCCTCCAACCATGGAGGGTGAGAAGAAGATCAACAAGAGGATAAATAAGGTAGAAGAGATGATTAGGAGAGCTTGCAAGATGGAAGACCTCATGGACTACCAATCACTCTCACTTTTCCTTGATTTGAGATTGCCTCCCAAGTTCAAAATGCCAACCTTGGACAAGTTTGACGGGATTGTTTGCCCAAAGTCCAATTTGAAGATGTATATAAGGGCCATGCAGCCCCTAGGAGCAACTGAAGAACTACTTGCTCAAATGTTCCAAAACACTCTGACTGGGGCCGTTCTTAGGTGGTTTCTCAACTTAGATGATGCTAGAGCAAGGAGTTGGGAGGACATTTGCTGTGAGTTTCACAATCAATACAAGTACAACATAGAAGTGGATGTTTCGAGGAGAGATTTGGAGACCACGAAGCAAGAGCCGAAAGAATTCTTCTCTACCTTCATTACCAAATGGAGGTCCAAAGCTACATAGATGATTAATAGGCCAAGTGAAGAAGAACAATTAACCATGGTTGTAAAAAATTTATTACCTGTATACCATAAGTATTTGTTTGCCCAGTATTTTCCTAATTTTATAGCATTGATTGCTGTTGTAACCCAAATTGAGGAGCAATAAATAGTAGCACTATAAAGAATGAGGACCCACCAAGGTTTAAAAACAATTTAGGATCTAGTTCTAAAGCTACAAAGGCCTCTAATATATATGTTAAGTTTTAGATCCCTATAAGCTAGATTGTTTAACGTAATTAATTAACCAAGTGAATACTTAGGTTTATTATTTAGATCTAGGTTAAAACAAAACAATCATATCATGTAAAGCAGCAGAAAAGTAAATAACATAATGATATGATCACTCAGGAAAACCAAACCGTTAAAAAACCTGGGGAGGATTTAACATAACTATGCTCAAGGTAAAAATAAATTCACTATGAAAAAATTGAAGTTTGTACAATAGAACTTAGACCACTAACATTCTATTTCTACCTCCATGGACTACTTCTTTCCTAGTCCTTTGTAGCACAAGCACCCACACTTGTGACTTTGAGACTCCACTCAAAGGTTTACCAACACAAACTCTCTTGTTTATGACTCCAAGACCACCCTTGAAGGTTTAGATCTTCAACTATTGTTAATCTTGATGCAGCAACTTTACATCTACCGGTTCTAAAGATATAAGAGTGATATCTTGTAGTGACTTTGATATAGGAAGGCACGAAACTTTTTAGATCTCACAAGAGCACCTCCAAAGTCATAATAAAACGTGCCTAGGGTTTCCTTTATATACTAGAAGAAGTAGATCTGATACCCTAATCCTTTTTGAGCTTGAACTGCTGTTGGACCGAACTTAAAATTCTGCAGACCCGTATTTCGATCGATCTAACCTGTTTCTCGATTGGTCGAACCAGGTAGTTTCTAAACTCTTCTTTCTGCAGCTTGTATATTCTTGAATCTTGACTCGTATCACCTTGAGCATTGTCTAATAATACCTATAGACTCTAGGATCTATATCTAGACAAGTTTGTGTTCACGATTTGCCAATTTTTTTAAACTTTTAGAACCTAACAATATACAAAAATGACCCTTACCAACTTATCGCACCTATTGCCCCCGTGCAAATATCACAAAGGCCACCTCCAAGGCTAGGAGGGAATTCCATAAGTTATATATGCTCGTGAGCCAAGTGTTTGAAAAACTAAAAGATAAAGGGCTACTAAAGCCCTTAGACCCAAAGCCAATCCCAAACACCTTGCCTGCAAGATTTGATGTAACTAAGAGATGTGCCTACCACCAAAGCCCTGGCCATGATACTGACAAGTGTTTTGGCCTTCATCATGCAATTCAAGATCTAATAGACACTGAAGTGATTGCACCACCTACAAGGCCTAGCATCACTAACAATCCTTTGCCTAACCACAATTTTGGAAGAGTACCAAGGATTAATTGCTTGATGATTGAAGAAGAAAGTGAGAGGACCTATCTGAGTTAGTTTATGACCTACCTAAGTGCTTTATGATGACATGGGAAGAGTTTATGGTTATGATGTCCACTGTAGGGTATGATATATGGAGTGAAGATGTTACAGAAACAACAAATTACCCGACATCCACAAATGGGGGGAGACACACCCCAATCAAACTACCCAATATCCACAAATGGGGGGAGCCACTTCAAACCCCAATCATGTTACCAAATACCTACATATCAGGGGAGACACTTCGAAGCCCAATCAAACAACCCAATACCTACATACGAGGGGAGACACTTCAAACCCCAATTAAATGACCCGACATCCACATATGGGAGGAGACATTTCAAACCCTAAGATACCGATTTAAATGACCCAACAAAAATTGCCCACATCACAAGGGGGGAAGACACTTCAAACCCCTACGTTTGGAGACAGACAACCTAATAAAAGCCTTGAATAAATCCACCCACCAAACACCCACTGAAGAGGACGAGGTCCTCAAGCAGCTACATAAGACACAAGCTAATATATCCTTATGGGGTTTACTCATGGCCTCATACAAACACTACTAGAATTTGGTAGACCTTCTCAATAAAATCCAAGTCCCTACAACCACTACTTCTCAAGATCTAAATGCTATGATTGGGTCTATAAGTAGGGAACTCACTATTTTCTACTCTGACAAACACTTGATGAAGAAGGGGAAGCCCTACAACGACCCATTGCATATTATTGTAGATGCCAAAGGCAAGAGGATTCCCATGGTTCTAATTGATGATAGAAGTGCCTTAAATATGTGTCCTTTAAAGACTGAAAGTTGTTTGGGCCTAAGAATTAAAGATTTTGTTCCAACCGATCAGCATGTGAGGCTATATGTAATAGTAGAAGGGAGGTCTTGGGAACCGTGACATTGGAACTCATTATCGAGCCAATGATCAAGAAGGTGGAATTTCAAGTCCTAAACAGAGAATCGTGCTTTAACATACTCCTTGGGTGACCATGGATCCTTAACACAGAGGCCGTACCTTCATCCCTATACCAAAAGGTTTGGTTTCCACATAAAGGAGCCATAGTTACCATATATGGCGATAGTTTAACTGTACCAAAGCCCATTTTTGGTATTGATTCTAAGAAGGAGCCATTGACTTTGGATGGCTTTGAAATTGAGAAGCTTGGTTTTGAAAGAAGAGAAGAGGAAGTGGAGAAGATCCCCATGGACTTTGCTCCCTATAACAACAACAATATGGTGGCAATGATGAGGAGAATGAATTACCTTCTAGGGATGAACTTGGGGAAGACTGTGAAGAAACCAACTGCTCAAGTCCTAATAATTCCTATTGCCACACCACCTTTTGGGCTAGGCTACAAGCCCACTAATGATGACTTGTTAGAGATGGAGGTGAGAAGAATAGCTTGTGCCAAGGCCAAAGCAAAGAGACTCCCTTGTCCTCCGAAACCCCTAAAGCCCTATACTCCCACATTGAACGGAAAGTTTGTTAAAGATGGAGATAGTTAACGCTATTGGGGATTCCATGAACCGAGATTTGATCCTGAGTCAAAAACAATGGTGCCCGGATTTGAGCTACTAATTGATTGCAACAATAAGCTTCCAATGCTGAAGAAGGAGGACGCAAATTGGGTCCTGACTGATTGGGCTAATTACATGGACCCTGATGCAATGACTATGCTTCTAGGAGATGTCATTTGCAATATAGAAAAGGAAGAGTACTGGGAAGCTTGCCAACATGCATTGAAGAGCCCATATGGAGTGAGAACAAGTGATGAAGATGAGGAAGGGGGATAAGCCCTTAGCGATGATGATGAAGGTAGCAATAGCAAGAATGATAATAGTAGTGATAGCGGCAGCAGTGACAATGGAGATGGTGAGGATGATAGCAGTCATGATAGTGAAAGCAACAATAGTGAAGACTATGATAGCCAATATAGTGGCAATGATTGGGGTGAACCTCTTAGTGATAGAGACGATGAAGATGTAGGACTTTTCTATGAAGACAGTTATGATGACGACGTAGACTACTATGATGGAGATATAGAGGGTGATGCTGAAATTGAACCAATAGACATGGGGAGCAACGCCAAAAGTGAAGAATATGGGCTAAAAAATGTGCTGGAAGCTGTAGGAGTTGAAGTTGAAGAGGCTAATAATGTAGATTATGATAATTACCCATGGCATCCCTCGGATTGGAGCTGCATTATTGATGGTAGCTCAAAGTTAGGTCCTCAATATGACAAGCATGGTAGAGAGATTCCTGAGTTAGGTTCATTTCATAATTCAAAATTTGGCTCACTGACCCCATACATTTAAGAAGAAGACGATATAGATGCTAGATTGGCCACCCTAGACAGAAAGCTAATGATCCACAGTTTCAAAAACTTAACACTGGAGAGTCCTGAAGGTGAAGATAAGAAGATGGAAGGAATGAGTCAGAATATCTCCCCCAATACATCCACCCGAGCAACAAAGGGAAGCAAGATCTGTTTGGTGAGTGGATGGATAGTATAAAGCATCTTAATGCTTACGTGACTGACAAGCCCAAGATATAGAGATTGTTGGTGAAGGCATGGATTATATGGATGAAAACCCCATGGTACTAATGCTAAGGGAAGAAGGAACTCATTGGGAGCCGCCCGCCATTATTGAAGCTACAACTGAGTTGAAGAACTGGCATGGGAGGGAAAAGCCCACCCCATGGAAGACTCTATGAAGAAGATTAAGACCGTTGAGCCAGTCACTCATGCCAAGAAGATCAAGACCATTGAGCCAGTAACTCATGCCAAGAAGATCAAGACCGTCGAGCCAGTCACTCTTGCAAAGAACATTGTTTCTGTCCCTATTGAGTCTGTTTCTACTAGTATTACTAATCTTGTTGAGTCTGTTTGTAATAGTGTTCCTATTGAGTCTGTTGAGAACTTTTTTCCTTATAATATGATTTCTGATTCTGCTTATTTGTTGGCTTTGAATGTTTTTATTTCTGAAATTGGTAAAGAAACTCTTAATAATAAGGAATTAAAACAAGGGCATATAGAGCCTAAAAAAGAAGAAACCCAACCTATTAACCTGGGACCTAATGATGAACCTAAAATGATATAAGTGGGCAATACCCTACCACCTTTGAGAAAGATGCATTAGTGGCACTGCTGACAAAATTCAAAGAGGTATTTGCATGGTTATACAAAGACATGCTTGGGATAGATACAGATATAGTGTATCATTGTATTCCAACATATCCAACCATGAAGCCGGTCAAGCAAAAGTTAAGAAGCATGAAGCCAGAGTGGACTCTCAAGATCAAAGAAGAGGCTGAGAAATAGTATAATGCGGGAATTCTAAGAGTGGTCAACTACCTAGAATGGTTAGCTAATGTGATTCTGGTGCCAAAGAAGGATGGGAAAGTGAGGATGTGTGTAGATTTCCGAGATCTGAATAAAGCTAGCCCAAAAGATGATTTTCCCTTGCCTTGCATTGATATCTTAGTTGATAAGACAACAAGTCATGCCTTGCTATCATATATGGATGGATTCTCAAGGTACAATCAGATAAAGATGACTATGGAAGATATGGAGAAAACCTCCTTCATTACTCCATGGGGGACGTATTGCTTCAAGGTTATCTCATTTGGCCTTAAAATTGCTGTTGCTACTTACTAACGTGCAACCACTACTTTGTTACATGATTTAATCCACAAAGAAATAGAAGTTTATGTTGATGACATGATGGTGAAATCCAAAGACCATGAAGGGCATATACCAACTTTGCGAAAGTTTGTTGAAAGAATCCAATTCTACAAGTTGCGGTTGAATACAAAGAAGTGCACTTTCGGCGTCACATCCAAAAATCTACTAGGGTTTATGGTAAGTCAGAGGGGAATTGAAGTCGATCTGGAAAAAATCAATGCAATTGTAGAGATGAAGCCTCCAAGGACTGAGAAGGAGATCCGCTGATTTTTAGGGAGAATACAATACACCAATAGATTCATAGCCCAGCTCACCATGACACGTGAACAAATTTTTTGATTGCTCAAGAAGGAAGTTCCCACGCTATGGAATGAATAGTGTCAAGAAGGTTTTGAGAAGATTAAGAATTATCTAATAAAGCCACCAATACTAGTTCCACTAGTACCTGAAAAGCCATTATTATTGTATCTCACAACTACGAATACATCAATGGGGGCTTTCCTTGCCCAGTATTTAGAGAAGACTAGAAAGGAGAATACTACATTAGCAAGAAGATATTGGCTTATGAAGAGAAGTATTCACCACTTAGAAGACATGTGTAGCAATTGTATAGGCAACTCGTAAACTTAGACATTATATGCTCGCTTACAAGGTTTTATTGATTGCAAGAATAGACCTTTTGAAATATCTAATGGAGAAGCCTGTGCAAGATGGGAATACAGCTAAATGGATTTTGCTTTTGTCAAAATTTGATATTAAATATATGACTCAGAAGTTTGTAAAGGGGAGAGCAATTGCTGAGAACTTAGCCAACTGTTCACCTAAAGAAGCTGAAGAAATCCAAGGAGATTTTCTAGATGATGATATCATGGGGGTCAAGGTAGAGTCATGGAAGACGTATTTTGATGGAGCAACTAATTAAAAGGGAAGTGGCATTGGAGTTCTCTTAATTTCTCCAAAATGGACACATATCCCATTTTTTGGTAGGCTCAACTTTCCTGCCACTAATAATGCCACTGAATATGAAGCTTTCATTATGGGGTTACAAGCAGCCCTGGGTCTTGAAGTGAAAGAGTTGGAAGTATATGGTGACTTAGCCTTGATAATTTCTCAAATTCAGAATAGATGGAAGATTAAGGAAGAAAGACTAATGCCTTATCATGAACGTCTTCAGAAGTGGGCCTTAAAATTCAGTAAGATCCAGTACCAATATGTGCCAAGAATGCAAAATCAAATTGCAGATGCTTTAGCAACGATGGCATCCATGATGGATGGACCTAGGGAAGATGAAGCTCGACCTATAGTGGTGGTACAAAAAGAAGGGTCAGCTTATTGCATGTCAATAGAAGAAGATGAGGAAAAAAATGGAGAAGGTGAATGGTATTCGGACATTTAGGACATACCCAAAGTCTGCAGATAAGAATGACCAATTGACCATTGAAAGGTTGTCCAACAATTATATTATTTTTGGTGAGAGGCTTTGAAGAAGATCATATGACGGAATTCATCTCCTTTGTGTGACCGCCAAGGAAGCACAACAAATAATTAAAGAGCTTTATGAGTCAAGTTATGGGTCACACATGAATGCACACATGATGTCACAAAAAATAATGAGACAAGGATATTATTGGACTATTATGGAAGCAGACTGCGCAGCTCACATTCGAAAGTGCCATCAATGCCAAGTCCATGGAGAACTGAAACACATGCCACCTATGTCATTGCATACCATGACTTCACCTTGGCCGTTCTTTACATAGGGAATATATATTATTGGGAAGATTCACCCAACAACATCCAATGGCCATGATTCATACTTGTTGCTATTGATCATTTCACTAAATGGGTAGAAGCTGCCTCATACAAGGTTTTGAACTCGAAGAAAGTTGCTCAATTTATTCAGACCAATATCATTTGTTGATATGGAGTACCACATGAAATTATCTCAGACAATGGACTGCATTTCAAGGGAGAAACAGAGAAACTACTTCGATAGTTCAATATTCAACACCATAGATCCTCACCTTACCGACCTCAGACTAATGGAGCAGTTGAGGCTGCAAACAAGAACA